>NW_013669680.1:69524-71705 GCF_000517525.1 Limulus polyphemus
GAGCTTGCTAGTTCCAAAGCTGTAGGAGGAATTTGCAGGCAAAATTCACACACGACACAAATTTATATGAGATTCTAAGAAAATATGTTTAGACTATATAAAAAGAGTGGTTTGGAAACTTTAACATAAGTAAAGTGAGAGAGAACTTTCATTCTTAACCCTAATTAACAGAACAGGTCCAGCACCTTGCAATGATTAACCATTGGGAATTTTTCCACTCATCATAGGTAAGCTGCTTGAAATTCAGACATGCATACATAAATCATGTTTACCATCTATGTCTGTTTGATATTTTGGTAATAGGAAGATGAAATAATTGGTTCATGCTCTGGAATTAAGTGCTTAGGCTGAATGAGTTATCTTAAAAATACTGTTTAGCCAGCCAGAGATCAAATCAAGATTAGACATAATTCAGTTCCAGGTAGGAAGGTTAAGTAGTTGATGCATGCTCTAGAATCTAGTATTTAGGCTGAAGGAGTTAATTTAAAAATACTGTTTAGCCAGCCAGAGATCAAATCAAGATTAGACATAATTCAGTTCCAGGTGGTTAGACAAGAAGAAAAAGAATTATATATTTATATTTAATTTTTAAAAGAAGTGAACTTTTAGAAAGTTATTTTGTTTAATGATAGAATCTAACACAGTTGTGTTGTTACGGTTTAATTATTACTATTTTCCAATAAAACATGTAAATTTGGTTTTTCAATAAGCCTTTTAGTCCATAGCCAAAAATATAATTTGGTGTCAGGATTGACAACTGTAACTGGTTTGAGATATTGTACACAAATTCTGATTATTTTGAAGATCTTTCAGTAATGGTATGAAGATGGGTAAAAACTGGATGAAAAAATGTGACAGGAAAGGCGAAGAACATGATCAAAAGTTAAGAGAGGCTTTAAAATACCATGATTATCAATTTAAAGGATATCTGTGGAAATATTATAATCAATTTGTCGATTTTAATATTTCTATTATAAACATAATCTAACAAATATTATTAAGAGAGAGCCATGAATATAATGCAAAACAATCTTGATCATGTATCACTGATGATAGGCTTACAGCACTACAAGAAACTACAAATGCTAGGACTGCCTCAGCTAAAAAGCACTTGGATTTGAGAATTGAAAGTATAGATATTCCTTTATTGATGATTTAGCCGAGTCTTCGTGATGCCACAAACGAAGAGCAACAACTTAGAGCACTACAAATTAGATCCAAAGATGTTCCCGTCAGTTGTGATGTTAAACCTACTCACTAACGTCCCAACTGCAGAAGCCCTCCACGTCAGCAAACGACTGTTGAATAATAATTGACTTGCATGAAGAACTGATTTGAAGATGGAAGCTGCTATGGAACTAACCACAATTTGTCTACAATCCACATACTTTCAATACAACAATGTCTTCTTTGAACCACTCTTCAGTTTTAGCAGAAATTTTCATGAAACATTTTGATCAAGAGTCCTCTCCTCTCTTGACAAGAAATCCAACTCTTACAGATGAAACATTTGTTATTTGGTTCCAAAGTCATTGAAACTTATTAGCTTTCTTACAACATCATAACTCTATAGACAACATAACCCACTTTACCATGAAAGTTGAGGACATCAACCCGCCGTTCCTTGATATTCTCTTAGAAGACAGAGTAACAAACTCACCACATCTATATACAGGAAACCTACTCATACTGATAGATACTTACATTTCCAGTTTTACCACCCACCTTTTGTTAAACGCAGTATTATTAAGTGCTCGAATAACAGGAATGAAAACCCCACCAAAACCGACAAGTCGTACAGTGTTTTAAACAGAGCAGGTACCCTTGTAGTTTCATTACTAATAGCTTGAAGAACATAAAAATGTTTAACTTTTATCTTCTCACTTCCGATTTGCATATACCGGAAGTACATAGCGTTGGTCTTGTTCAAAACTAAACAAATAACTGATGACAAAAACAAACAAAAAACGTCATTTATAAAATACCACGTTCCTATAAACAGGTTTACATCGGAGAAACTGTAAGACACTTTGGGGCAAGATTAAAAAACATCAAGATTACATAAGACTAGAGGCGCCACTAGGTACTTAAAAGATTCGAAGCTCGGACCCATAGGTGCGAGAATTTTCGGCGTTTCAGTATGATATCAATCATGGTTTTCTATTTAATTTTCAAGAAACC
>NW_013669680.1:72651-74787 GCF_000517525.1 Limulus polyphemus
GTTAGTTAAATCTACTGGCAAAAGCGGATGAGAATGGTGACCTATTCCCTCCTGGACGGGATGCTAGTCCATCGCAGGCTAACCTCCAGCTAACATCTAGGCACCCCGATACAACTGGGTAGACTGTACCAAGTGGGGTAAAACATCTTGCTCAAAGACTCAACAGCTTGACGTGGCCCTCTTTCGAACTCACAACTATCCAATTATGAAAACACTGACCAATGCTGCTCCACTAGTGAGTAAAAGACGACTGAAAACACCATACGCATATACCTTCCGCAATTTTACAAAACCTTGTCTTGTTCTTTCGATTTGCCCTTGTTCGGTTTATTGATGAGAAGAGGAACTCCCCCAAACAAGTACAAGTCAGTGATAAGAGGCGAAATAAATGATTGAGGGGGGGGGGTACGTTTATTTTTAGTGCCATTCTTATGGTTACTATGAACATTACATCCATGACGGTGTCAAAGAAAAGGTTGATTGAATGCCACAGAAGTTCAGAAAATTTCACTATGAGAACACAAGGTTAGTGGAGTTCAGTCAGGAAATATGGATTAGCTGAACCCGAGGAACAAAATTCAGATATAATATATTAAACAAGCTATTTTTGGTAAGTAGATTGTGTCTTAGGACATTTGCACAAAAGTACGTGGAATCATGGAAGAATGAACATGTCGTATGCTGATTGATTGTGAACTTACAGCCGCCACTGTTGTTCAGGAAACTGCCTACAGGGGAAGGTGGGATAAGATGACTACCTTAACTTTGAATGTGGTTTTGACTAATTAAGATGAATGCCATGAAAAACTAAGAAGTTTTAAAACAAGCTCTACTTTATTATAAATGTAATTTCTAATTAAAGTAATGATTGGACGTAGACCTTTATTAGGTATTACAAAATATGCACTTCTTGTGGCTTGATACCGTTTTACCTATAAGATTGGATAAAGTGACTCCCAAGATGAAGTAAAATAGCCCCATCTAACTCATAACAACTGCAATTTAAAATAAATGCTGCACTTAGCAATGTATATAAATCTTTTAAATGTTTCCGGCAAGGGATTTGGAAAGTCGTGTGACATGTGCAAATTGCGCATTATCTAGGACAATGGCGCACAAGAACATTAATAGTAGTGTGGGGAAGTGATGTACATTGCGGCCGTAGCTTATGGCAGAAATATATGTCACTGTTGTGGGGTAAAACGGTTCTACGGGGGAGGAGGTAGTCTCTAACCCTAAACCACTAATCGTAAAGCATTCACACGTTTTAAAAATCAGCGAACTTGAAGTGTGTTCTTTTACGGCAAAATCAGTTGTTTATAATTCCTCATTGTTTGGAATCAACAGAATGAAATTTCCTGAAATATCTACTTTTTAACTAAAAAATTTAAAGCGTAGTTAACTTAAATCAAACTTGCTCAGAAACAAAATATTGAGGTCGCGCTTTGGTCATTCACATTAACACTCGGCCGCCAGTGTATTTAAGCACGGAGTCATGTGAACAATTGTTACATAAAATCCTGTGATCGTGACTGGGGTGTTGTAGAACGAGGAGTACAACATTATGTCTACAGAAGATCGTTGATAGGAAGAAAAATAGTAGAACATAATTCAAGGTTCTTGGAAGACTTTGTTTGTTTGTTTTTAATTATGCACAAAGCTACACAAGGGCTATCTGTGCTCTGCCCACCACGGGTATCGAAACCCGGTTTCTAGCGTTGTAAGTCCGCAGACATACCGCCGTGCCACTGGGGGGTCTTAGAAGGGATGCAAATGTAATGAGCTTGAAAAAACATATTTATAATGAGTTTAATAGAAAACAAAAACGAAAGGTTAGTGTCAAGGTTTGACTCTAAGGCACTGGTTTGTTTATTTGTTGAGAAAATTTTCATTTAAGTCGATAGTTAATTTCACCATGGAAGAGCTGGAATATATATACACATACAGTATGTATATGACAGTAATTACGGCTGTATAATATAGAGATTCACGTAAAAAGTTTAGATTATACGTGTTCGTTTAATGAATTTTGCGCAAAGCTACTCGAGGGCTATCTGCGTTGATTGTCGCTAATTTTGAAGTGAATAAACAATATTACAATATAATGGCTGGAGACGGCTTGAATGGGTAATGAAG
>NW_013669680.1:75194-80015 GCF_000517525.1 Limulus polyphemus
TCGTCATCGAATATTACAATATACTACCGCCATCTAAACTCCAAGATTAAAAGTATTCTGAATAACTTGTAATATTATAAGAACTGAATCTATAAATGTAATTTCTTGTTTAACAGTGAATATCGGAAAGTACTTCAAGTAACTTCTAGTGTAGCAAGATTTAGATCACTCACCTCTCTAACAAAAATATACATTATTCAGTTCCAGGTGTTTATGTGAGTGAAAGATTTAATTTTAATAGAAATAATTCCTGAGAAAAAAAAATATATATTGGTATTTGGCTTTGAGCTTGAAAAGCATCTTATGCGACACATGGGCTTAAATGCCTGGTCAGAAACATCAAGGTTCGGTCAAAGACATTCGTTATTTAGGAGTGGTAATAGAGAGGGGTAACCACCAGTCACCAGCACTCATGTGGCTAATCTTAATAAAATAGCTGACAATTTCGAAGGACGTTTAGCAGCTAAAACATTAGGCCTTTCGACCTGCACCTCGGTACCCTAGCCACCAGAACATATTTGGAACTCACATTTTGAAGTGTAAATGAATCGAAATGTAGAATTTCATAAATATGAAATATGATTTTCTGTTAGCACTCAAATTTATAATTACTGGTGCAACTTGATAACATCGATTTCAGTTTAAAAATCTGAAGATGTTTTTTTTACTTTGAATTGTGATCTTAGTTTTTAATATTAAAAACATATTCTGCCGATAAATTCTCCCACTAAATTATATTTCTTGGTTATTATCTCTAATGAGAATGGTAGGTGGCGTATGTTTAAAAACTCATTAAATGCTTGGGCAAGAGTGGCTTTATGGATAGCATGCTAGGACTTTTAATCTACCAGTTCAAAATTAGGGACTGTATGGTCGCTAAGGAATGAGGGAATTTTGCATTTCATAAGATTTCATTGACATTTTACAGAATGCATTTAATATAAAGTTCTAACATTGGATGAATTTCCCAAATAAAATGTTGTTGAGTTTAAAATGGTGAGTTTAACACGAACTTCTTTACACGTTCATGATAACATTTAAAATCAACCAATATCCTAAATAAAACATTAGTGGCAAAGAGGAACATCACTGGTAATATGAGCGTCAATCAATTATTTAAAGCTCGAAGTTTAGGTATTCAGCTAATTGTAAATCTTTATTAATTTCATCTAAACTAATGTGAACTTCATTATTCTGCCAAAGGTAATGGAACATCTTTTAAAAACTGCTTCGTTGTTCACTACCAAGGAATTTATGTGCAATGAAATGAACCTTATTACAAGCATTCGTGTTAACAGAATGTTTAGCATTAGCTTTATTACGTTATTGAGTAAATGATATGGTACATTTGCCATCAGAGTATTTCAAACAAAACAGTACAATGTGCTATAATTATGCACAATTAAAAGATAAACAGCAGTCTTTTATGTCTAAATTTTCTGCAAACGTTGCGTTAAAAACAGGAGAGGGAGAATCTACTTAGATATTTAGTTTGCTTTGTCTACTGTAAGATGTTTTTGAATAAACACAAATAATATGAGTGTACTTCCCCTAAACCTTCATGAGGCCGCGATCCGGGTCCCTAACGAGAAACTTACCAAGTCAGGCTATGACGGCTGGGTTTGACGTCATCACTTTTGTATTTTACGTAAACAGGAAGGGGCGAGACATAGGAATATTAAAGAAGTAGGTCAGTTTTGAAGACGTCATACACGGTTGTCTTGAGGTAATACTGCTTAATAGGTTTGAAATATGAAAGTAGACTGAAACGCCGAGTTTAACCTATGTAGATTTATTTGTGCTTTCAACGAAACTAAATATATCAACTTTCAGAATATGAAAGTTCTAAGGAATATTAAGTTACAGGTAAGATTGTTGCATTTTAGCTCATTATAACTGAATGTTTTATTTTTTTTGTTCTTATTGGATTCTATAATATTTATAAACATTTCATTAGTGGCTTTCATAAGTAAAATATGGCCAGACGTAGCCTAGTTGTTAGAGTGACCAAACTTTGAATCCGAGGATTCACGGCTCGCGACCCCTTGTTGCGAAAACGCGCTCCGCGCTGTACAAAAAGTGAAAGTCAAATCCCACTATTCGGTCAGACAATAATTTCCAGTGGGTACTGTTGACTAACCGCCTGTAGTTTATTTGTTTACAAATAGGAATGGTTATGCGCAGAAAGCCCTCGGGTAGCTTTGCATGAAATTCTGAAGCAAAAAAACATAACATGTTTGGCATAATGTAGGGTTAACCTTTGAGCATAATATTCAAAACACAACCTATTCAACTCCAAACCATTACAACAACGATAACAAAATAGAAAGAAAACTGTTTAGGTAGTGACCCACATTATGATATTTACATAATTTATTAATATTGATGATAAAAGATCAATTTCTGTTTATTATGCTCACATTTGATTTTAGGCAATATCCAAGATATTTGAAAAATACCTGATACAGAAATGACTTCTTTACAATCTAAGGCTTTTCGGCGGCTCAGCTGCACGTCTGGGGTCTTATAACGCTAAAATCGGTTTCGACAGCCGCAGTGGACTCAGCACAGATAGATTATTGTGTAGTTTTATGCTTTAAAAATGAATAAATACTGTTAATATCATGTCTCTTCACATTCTGCAAAAAAAAATAAAAAAAAAAAAATTCACAAACGTTTCCATATTTTTTCTTCGGATGTGGTGCCACCTATAGCCGGTGAGGAAGGTTTGATAAAATAATTGAGGGAGCTGCGATCTTCATATTGTTGGCACACATACTCTAATATTTTGGAGGTAAACCAGCTTTAACAGTAAGCATTGTTCGTTTGGTGCAGTGGCTACAGGGGCTGCTAAAGCACATTTTGGGTAGCTTCAGATCCAGCAACTCCTTCCCCTCCTTCGCCACTTCTGACTGTCTATTGTGTAGCTTTGTGCCAGCCTATAACAGATAGTTTAGGCCTTTTCCACTTGAGTTATACTCCATTTATGTGGAGTTACATACTTCTACCTCTTTCTATTGTCGAGTTTTTAAAGTATGAAATAACGGATATATAATGGTACCTTTGATGCAACTTTTTTTTCCATAATTATATATATTTTTTTACTGAGAGGAGTTTGCAGATTACAGATTAAGAACCTTGTTAGATATACACGACTGTTCGACTTTAATACGAGCGTTTAATGCCACGAAGAAACAAAAAAATACTGCATACATCTTTACTAGGTGTAACCTCTCATAAAATATACTGTTTACTTACTTCCATGTCTGATTTAACTTGTGGTGCACTACAAATTTGAACATTTAGTGATAGTGGCATACTGGATTTTTTAAATATTTTTTACTGGTATATATATGTATATATACATATATTTATGTGTTTGAATAAGAGGTAGGCATCAAATACCACAGACAATAGGAAGGGGGTGCTGTCTAAAAAGTCTAAGAACCACTGGCCTGGTTGTTAGAGGGCTAGAAGGTTCAATGTTTGGGCTCGCCATTTGTCGCTGAACATGATCCACATCTTCAGCTATGAGAGTGCTATAAACATGTAGTCCACCCAATTCTTGGGTTGTACTTAATAGCGCTACAAAAGCATAGTCCACCCAATTCTTGGGTTGTAGTTAAGAGCGCTACAGACGTGTAGTCCACCCAACTCTTGGGTTGTAGTTAAGAGCGCTACAAAAGTGTAGTCACAGTGGCGTAGCAAGGGTTCTCAGCACCCGGGGGCAAATACACTTTTGGCGCCCCCACCTCTGAAATGTTTTGATTATTCGTTTTGTGACTCATTACCCACTTAATGACAATAAAGAATTAATTACCGCCTTACACAGGCCTAAAATAAAGTCACAATATAACATCTCACGATATCAAAACTGTAAACCTGGAACTAATGAAGTATAGCCTACTGAGTGTACTTACATAATTTGTAAACCATTTTGATATTTATGTCATCCAGTATTGTTCAAAGTCACATAGCTAGAGTAATCTTTCAAGCATGCAGAATAAATTTCTCTTATATCCCTAGTTTTGAAACTTATGTTTTATATGACAAGCCAGTCACTTGTGGTGTACATGGATTATAAAACAGATTGATAAAATACTACTTACGTTTACAAATAACAAATTTTATTAGTTTACAAAACTGTACATATACTTAACTAGATATTGTACAGGTAGCATTCTGGTATTTATGGTTACATTATATGAACCTTTCGTGCTTTTGCCGCTGCAAATGCATCAATTAAACTATCCAAATTTAAGGTATAAAGTACATCTTTTTCAATACTTAATATTGCCAAGTTACTAAGTCGTTCTTCAGTCATTAAGGTTCTCAAGTATGTAAGAATTAATGTTAGCTTGCTGAAGGACCTTTTACAACTAGCAATAGAAACTCCAATTGTTAACAAATTCTGCAATGCAATTCTTAAATTTGGGAAAACATCTTCACCATATGAAATTATAAATGCTAGCAAATCAGTTGCAACCATTGGTTCAGGAAGATCGGTCTGTGTTCTTTTACTTATCAACATTCTACAGTCTTTAATTTCTCCGTACAATTCTGGTCCATCAATATCACCTGGATAGCTCTTTGCTAAGTCAGTACATTTTTCTTGCAATTTCCGTCTTCGAAATCTCCAGAAACAATATTTTGCACATCTAGTAGAAATCCAAACAGTGAATCTAAATCTAGTAAGCGAGAAAATCTTCCTGTTATTTCTGTAATCAAGTGATCAATAACATCCCTTATGTTTCGATAAATTTCCTGTTAAGCTTTTAATCCAACATCAGATGCATTTTCACCTGCCATTCGTTTCCGGCG
>NW_013669680.1:80855-83058 GCF_000517525.1 Limulus polyphemus
AAGTACAAGAAAATCAAATGTAAGCATGCGTTGCAGACTATTAAGAGCACCACATTTTGTTTCAGCCGTATTGCCATTCTCACTTAATTGCTCTAACAGTCTTAGCAATTCATCCAGTTTTTCATGTACAACTTTTACTGCCTTTTCTCTTGCACTCCACCGTGTTTCTGATTCACGCTTGACGGAGATCTTAAGCTCCTGCTGCAGTTCGTCCCATCGAGTTGTTGAATGAGCAAAGAAAGTATAAATGGCTTCAATTATACCAAAAAAAAAAGGGTAATAACTGTTGTTTCCTGACTTGCAGCATGAAGTCATGCTAAGTTCAAATTATGGTTGTCACAGTTTATAAACACTGCTTTTGAATTTTTGTTCAGAATTTTTTGTTGAAAGCCTGACAGATGACCTGACATGACAACAGCATTATCATAACATTGTGAACAACAATCACTCAATAAAATTCCATCCGCTTCTAATTTTGTGCTTATTGTTTTCTCAATATTGGCAGCGTCTTTTTTCTTTATTTGTATAAAGTCAATAAATGACTCTTTGACTTCTACTTTTCTTGTCTTAAAGTCAATGTCAACAAACCGAATCACTTGGGCCAATTGCTCACGATGGGCTAAATCAAGTGTGGAATCAAACAGAATACCATAGTATTTGTTTCTACGAATTTCTGATAAACAATAATTTCGCACATGTGAAGCCATGAGATTTATAAACTCATTTTGGAATTCAGGAGAAAGATAAGATGTTTGCTTGTTTTTAACACGCTCTCTCACTACTGGATCATATTTGCTAATAACTGCAAAAGTGACAGGAAATTTCCAGGGTTTTCGTTTGAGGTTATGTCCTCAGTATGACCAAGAAATGCAAGATTCCGAGAAGCTAAATATTGTGTACAATCCAGCAACCGTTGCAGTACATCTCTCCATTTATTTTTTTTCTTGCTTAATTTGCCTTAGCAGCTCTTCATCAATGCCATTTTGAAGACGAATTCGGCGCTCAGTTTCTTTCCAAGCAGCAAATGACTCATGATAACTATCATTATTTTCATCAGCATTTAACTTTTCAATTTTTTTCCACTTAGAGAATCCATCCCGTGTTTTGAAAGCAGACCGACTATCGGATGCCATACATGTAGATGAAAAAAGACAACAAAAGCAGTATGCTGCTTTATGTAGAGGTGAATACACCAACCAGGAGCGATTGACATCTTGCCCATTCAGAAGGCGTCGTTTGAACCAAAATGTAGTCATAGAACGCCCATCTTTGGTATCAAATGGACCTTCTTTATGTTGAAATTCATGTGCTCCAACTTTAACAATCTCTGTGCGATGTGCATGTGTTACAACTGCTGAGCCTGTTGTATCAAACTTCATAAATCCAATATTCCTGTGTGTTAAAATATTTATTAGGTCATCCTCTTTTAGCTTAGCAACACTATTCTGTGGATTTGTTTCTGACAAAGTGGAATCCTCTTGTTTATTATTATTGTAGCTTTCAACAAGACAGTGAACAGTTTCTTCATTGTTTTTCTTTTTCAAATGAAATAGCATGTTCACCATCTTGCACTTTGACCTCTTTGCTACCATCAAAAGGAACAGATGCTGGCTTACTGGTGTCATCACTTCCAGCAAGGAAAGCTCTCGCCAATTTGCTTGACTCCACCATCGAAGCTGCAAATTGTGCACGTCTTTTGCGTCCCTGTGCCCCACTTTATTTTTTCGACATAATGGGCTAAAAGAATAAATTAACAAGTACTGACTACACTATTTAGTTGCAACATGCAAATTGTCAGATGAAAGGAAGCATTCTATTTTCCTAAGTTCCTAACCACAAATTCTATTTAAATTATACAATTATAGTTGCAACTCAGGACTAGTTAGGCACATCTGGACCTGGTTTCACTTTAACTGCCATTATTCAGACCACCCATACTCATGTTAATTAATGCGACACAACAGTAAGAAAATCAATGCAGATGATTGTATATGCTGGTAAATCATGCTTATGAGCACCATATAAATTACTGGCAGTTGCTAAATCACATTTAAAAACTCGATAGGTTTAACTACACGAACACTACAGGAGATAAGTCTGAAATTGTTCGATTGAAAATTACACATACTGTGGAGAAGGATGTGATCATAACATAATATAAGCCTAGAGGCTCAAAAGGCTATATTTTTCTATATTTTGATAG
>NW_013669680.1:84061-95423 GCF_000517525.1 Limulus polyphemus
ATCTAGATCTAACATTAATGATAGTCCTGTTATTTCCATCTTTTAGTATCAGGTTTGGATCTAGATGTAATAATAATGACCGAAATTTAGCTTTATACATCTAAACTAGACCTTAGATTTGGGTGCATAGATTGAAAGCACCTTGTATTGAATCTATCCAGATCTAGATATAACCCTGCTTCATCCTATTCTAGATTTAGATTTATTAGGCCTAACTTTTAGAACAAATGTTACATCTAGATCTATTAACATAGTCATTAGATCTGTCCCAGTGCAATGCCTAGTTTAATAGTTAGTATAGATCTAAGTATGCCTATAACATAGGCTACAATTTGTATGATGATGGACCTAGGGTCTAGAAATAAAGTTATAACTGCAATTAGACCTAAAGTCTAGTACAATAGTTGGTGTAAGACATGATTTACAATCAGCCAATACAATTACAAACCACTACATTAGGCCTATAATGTTTACTAGATCTAGATCCAGGCCTTGCCTGTTGCATATATTACCAATCTTGCACACCAGTTAATATTGTTACGACAGCGGAAGTCGCGTAACGCTGGGAGCATGCGCGCTGGAATTTCTCGAATTATCGAGGAACCCCGCGAATGTCGGAGTGTTTGCTAGACGCCCTCTTTTTTAGTATATAAGCCTGGCGAGAAAAACCAGCGGAGACAGATTGAAGATATAAATAATTGAGTCAAGCGAACAGTAGGCACGTAAGTAAAGTGTGTGAGTCACTGTGATTTATAGCGTGTGTTATAAAAGTAGTTAAGTTTAACGTACTGATTGGAAATTATGTGTATTACGAAGTTGTATCGAGGAAAAAATAATCTGGTTTAATTAAGAAAGGACTTGTATCGCTGAAGTTCCTCGGAAAGAATTTATGACGGAAGTGAACAAACAAGCAGATACGCAACAATATATTACATCAATCTCGTATTTTCTTTTTGTTGAACACACACTTACATGTACGTTGTACTCTAGGACTTGTATTTGATATACAGATGAATGATGGAATAGTGTAATTTACTTCTGTACGTCAGTTCGGTCTCACTGTATTTCAGTGGGCGGCTTTTAAAAGTTTAAACTGCAAGCGTAATAGACATAAATAACGTAACATTGTGTCGTATTTACTTAACGTAGGGCAGTTGCGCTATATCTTAGGGGAGGGCATAACTATTAATTAATAAGCATTATTAATTTTGCGCCCCTTCACACCTGCGCTCGGGGACGACTGCCTCCTCTTGCTTCGCCACTGTTTCACTACTTATCCAGAAATAATGTTCGTCACGTTTGAATCTAGCTTGGGCTGTTGAAATATTTTACTCGGGCAGTGAAGTTTCGGTGTCACACTCAGAATTTACTGTGGCCCCCTAATTTTCCGTCATTCACGTGTGGCCCCTTAGAAACATGACGTGGCCCATGTTGAGAAACACTGCCTTAACTCATCTAACTGTATCTAGAGAATTTACTTCAATCGATAAACACGTCATACAGAAGAAAGAAAAGATAAGAATCTATACGAATCTGTAGTCAAGTTTAAGCTCACGTTCACATTTTAAGTCACCGACAATTTTACAAACTTTATTAAGCTGTTAAAAGAAACTATGAGTGTAAGGAAATAATTATTTAAAAGTAACCCATCACCTCAATGGACTATAGAATCCCGTTATCTACAGTAACATTTTATCTGAAAATCGGTTAGTACATTTAACAAATCGAAATCTTCCTTTTTTTCCTGAATAATATAGTCTTGCATTATTCCAATATTCGTTGTATATATTACATCGGTATTGAGTTGGTATTTATTGATGTATAAAAATAACGTGAATTCTTATATATGAGATTAGCCTAAAAGATGTGTGACATTAAAAACCCTTTTCTACTTACCTCCCTATTTAAAAAAATACCATCATATCTTGTACATAAATTAAGAGAATACGAAGGCATTAAACGGACTAGACGTGGCCTATAAGTTAGCGTGTTGGATCGAAGAGTCCAGGGTTTGAGACGTGATATTGCTGAACTCGTTCCACACTTTCTGATGCATATGCGTTATAAAAAGTGACAATCAGTCTCGTTATTCGGTTCAAAGAGCCGAACAAAGCTTTTGTAGCAGCAGGTACTGCTGGCTAGCTACCTTTCCTGTGGTCAGTATAATTCAAAATTAGACCCGGCATACACCTGTATCCTAGGGTTACCGACTTCGTTGTTTAGACCTAGTGTCACATAAGTGCTACGTTGAAAACTCCTATTTCAATTTCTTAACACTAATCTTCCTAACACGTAAAACAGGAACGGACGCTTATGATTAGCACATTTTTAAGCATCTGAATAAAGAACATCAAAAAGGTGATGATAAAAATTAAAAACAAAAATTCCTAGCTCATCATGTTAAGAATAAGCTAAATAAAATGTCTATAGGTGATTCGATGAAACAGATTATATTTAATATGGATCATATTGTGCTAGAATACCTTCTATACCTCTTCACAAAGCTAATTCTAACACAGAAAAACGTAAAGATAGTTCACGTGAGTGAAGTATGGCAGAGTTTTAAACACACACCATAAATGGTTTTTGGTAGTATTTCAAGTTTATTATTCATATAGATATTTGAATCGAAAAAAAACTACACTAATCTCATGTAAAATCCCTTGGGCATAGTGGTTAAGTTATATTGCAACAAAATAAATAATATTGTGTCATTTATTATTACCCTACAAGTGTGGTTTGTAAATAACTCAAGTAAAATTAATAATGATTACAATTCAGTTGCTTAATCTGGTTAACACCATAACAATCGTTGTTCATGAACTTTGATGGTATCTACAGCGCTTAAATCAATACTGTGTCGTATATTAGCCGGCTTTATGAGCCTTGGTATTGGATGTGGTAGATGTAGTGTGATTGACGTATTATACCTTTGCTTTCCCTCGTGGGTTTTTAGAATTGAAAGGAGGACTAACATAAAGGCGTGAATATTGGCCTTAAGAGGAATTTTTTATGAGTTGATGGTAGTTTGAAAGTAAATTTATTCATCTATATGTTACCAAGTTTATATTGTTGCGTCATCGAGGTCACGTGACTGGTGTGGCGCCCTCTAGTTTCTAGAACTATCTTGTTCCTTCATGAATGCTCTAGTATTTACTAGATAGGGTAGTCTGGTATATATATAAGAGGGTGACAACGTGACGCGGGGGAAGGTAATGTGTGTGTAGATAGTGAGTAATTGAACTGCAGTCACAGGGTATTGTTGAAGTTAACGTTCGTTCGTTATAGTGTTTGTTTTAGCGCGAATATTGAAAATAAGTGTATCGTAAAGTTTTATTTGGAAAGAATAAACCAGTTTTATTATGTAACGACTTGTGTCGCTAAAGTTTCGTCGGAACGAAGTTACGGAAAGTTAATTAACAATCGGAGACGTAACAATATTAATTTTTACGTAGCAGGCTAAGAATGACAAACATATCATATTTTCACTAGAGATGGCGCTGTTAACAATTGGACATTGAATTTAGTGGCCTCGGGTACCCACTTTGCTTCAGTCAAGTTCAAGTTTGTTGTTTTTGAGCAAAGCCACACTGGACTATCTGCTGTGTCAAAAAAAACTTACCGTTGTCCCAGCGGAGGACATCAAGTTCAATATATGAGGTGTCAATCTAAATTAGAAGCATGATTATTATAGGTATTACATTATTTTTGTCCTAAAATCCTCATAGTTCATTATATTCACATTTTTCCTAACACAATGCAGCCAAAATATGCAAACAAAAAATAAAAGAAATTGTAGGTCCCTTTTTTTTTCAGCAGCTTGCTCAACAAATCTCAGAATAGGTAAACACAACTTATCCAAATATATATTTGGTACTTCAATATCAATTTGGTACTTCAATGAAAGTATGAAAAGAATCAATTATAAATGTGGGGTCAGCAAGGAGGTCAAAACTTAACATACAGGGCTGAATAACTTGGTGATTTTTTTTCAAGTCTTGTCATTCTAAATATTTGTATGAATTTTGAATACATATTGTTACCGTAATTTGTATTCAAGTCTTTCACATTACTAGTTAATTAACTGAAGTGGAAACAGAAGGGTGGAAGGTGTCGTGATTTTTGAATCCAGATTTTTGAAATTATCTTCTCAATATATGGTTTTGAACATATGGCATGTTTAGAAAAAATAAATTAATCAATTGGTCTGTCTAATATAAAATAATGGATTCATAATTCATAAAAAAATGCATTTTTTATAGTACTTGATTGACCTTTGATCTTCCTATTGACCCATGAGCTTCTAATGTAGATATATACGTCATATATTGAACTTGGTTCAAGTGTAGTGCTTATTGTTGTATTTTTAAAGCGCAAACTCCTTTGAAAAAACGCCCCCCAGTGGCACAGCGGTAAGTCTGTGGACTTACAACGCTAGAAACCGGAGCACACATAGCCCATTGTGTAGCTTTGTGCTTAACTTCAAACAAACAAACAAAACCTTTGAAAAGTTTAATATCTGTTTGTCTTCTGCATAAAAATTAATAAAAATTTGATAACATATGGATAACTACATTTATTTAATGTCAGTCTTAGTTTTATCGGCACTTATACTCTTCTGTTAGGACTGGGCGTTGCCTTGTGGTTAGTTTTCCCGGCTGTTTGTCAGAATGCTCGTGAACATGCTTCGCACTTTCGGTTGTTGGACGCGACGGGTGTTACTAACTGGTTTTCCTCGTCGCAGTTGTACGAGACGGATGACTATACCTGAATATTGAGGTCTCTGACCAAACCCTTTAGCCCATATGTCGCATAAGGTTGAAATTACAAAGTGTCGTTCATTTATTTTGCCTTTAGGGACATTACACCTATAATACTTCTGGGTCAGGGAAAAAACTCACAAACTAGTCAACCCAGGAATGTGACTCTTGTTAAGCCTTGATCTGAAATAATAACTTTTGCATAACCAGAATCACCAGTGTGAACGTACAGTATAGAACCACAGAGGTTGTTCATTACATTTCTTAGTTGTTGATAATCAAAAACTGACCAAAATCAAACATAAAACATTGGTTGCTTATTTGTGTTTGTTGTGTTTTGTTTTTGTTTTTTTTGCGTTTATTCAACACTTATGAAAAATGAAAAAGACCGTCTTCTATGTTGTAGTTCCTAGACTTGAGATTGATCTTTTAATTCTAGAGTTCTGTTTATCGAAGTCAGTTGTGTCAAATACTACTTGTCTTGAAAAGCTCATTCATAGAAACAAAACCTTATTGTGTAAAACAGTCGGGTACGTTCATCTGATCATGAGAGTCGGCGCGGTCTAACTTGTAGACTTGTTTGCGTGGTTCATAAAATAATCGACAACACTGTTTAAAGACAGTGTTTTATGTCTGTGTAGTAATGAAATTTGGCGTTCTCTTTCTCAATATTTTTATATTTATGTACATTTTCATGGAACAGGCTAACATATGACTGAATCAAAAATATTTTTTGTTGTACAAGTTATAAGACACTTTCTCATGTTTTGTTTTTTAACCAATGGCATGGTTTGATGTTTCTGAATTTCAGAGACGAGAACCTCGGAAAATAGTAAAAGCTGTAATGGTAATTTAGGCCTGTTTTGATAAGATGGAGGGGGGCGAAAGTATGTTGGAAATCAGGAAAATAACGCATACACACACACACACACACAAAGGAAGTTAATGTGAAAATATGCTGTTGTTCGGACAACTTAAGTGACCTTCTAACTCTTTCCTTAATCTCACTTTTTCAACTCTTTGTCTCCAGCTGTATATTTGCTTGTTTGTAATTAAGCGCAAAGCTACACAATGGGCTATCTGTGCTCTGCCCACCACGGGTATCGAAACCCGGATTCTAGGGTTGTAAGTCCGCAGACATACCGCTGTGCCACTGGAGGCACCCAGCTGTATATAATGAGTCGTTATCTTGGAACAAAAACCCAGTTCAAGTTATGGAAATTCTAAACCTATCGAAATTTATGAGTTAGTGGGTGCTGGCTGCCTTTGCATCGAAGCCGACGTTGTTGTTTTTAAAAAAAAGGTTCGCTTGTTTGTAGTTAAGCACGAAGCTTCAAAATGGGTTTTCTCTGCTGTACCCACCGCGGATATCGAAACCTGGTTTCTAGCGTTATAAGTACACAGACTTACCGCTGTGCCACTTGGGGGCTTTAAAAAAGGTTAATAAAAGTTAAAAAGATTCAGATGTTCAAATTGTATTTGATCCTTTTTTTTTACTGTCGTGCGTTAGAGGTCTAATTTAATTGTGCATTTCTTAATTGTATTAATTTCAATCTTGGATTGAGATTGTAATAACATTTTTAGTTGAAATGATCTTCTTCAGTTAGAAAAATTAGACTGCCTCATACAACCTCAATACAAATTGTTCTATGTTAGAAACTTTGTCTTTGCTATTTATCAAATGTATGAAATTGTAATTTACTGTCAACCCTTTAAAAAGTACCCAAAGTTTAAAGTTTTCTGTTCTTCTCAAAACGTTATTTTTTTGTCTTTTTAACTTATTTTTATCTTCATTACAACAGCTGAATAATTTAACATCCCGAAGTGTACTGAAATATTTGAACTGGCTTTCTGTTCAATGTACAGTTAAAAAAATAGCCATCAGACTGTGACCTTTAAATCCGGTGTTATCTTGGAACATTTTAAATATAAATGTTTTTTTCTAAGATTAATCATTTTTAATCTGAGTGTAAGTTTAAAATATTAAAATGAGATTCAACTTTAGAATAAAGCAGATAAATGTATGATCTGAAAGACAAAAATATCGCATTACTAATATATTCTTTATTTTAGAAATAAAAAAGTTAATTCATATTATGATTGTTTCCAGCACTAAAACAGTTATTACTTTTTTTGACAAATTTCTTAAAATTAATAAATAATAAAATATTGTTTTGAGTTTTTCACAATATATTAAAACCGTTGTTGGATTTTAGTTTTTAAGATACAAAAAAATTAACATACTAGATAGTACTCTGAATCGGTAGTGGATTTTATTTTTTTAAATACTCAAAGTTTATCATACCAGCTAGTACTGTAAAACTGTACTTGATTTAAGTTTTTAAAATACATAAAACTTCATGATACCAGGTAGCGCTGAAAACCGTTAGTGGATTTGAGTTTCATTGTACATGATCTTATATAGGAACAGTAACCTCGGAGAGAAGACATAAACCCTTTTTTGGCTAACAGTTGAAACCTAATCTCCATATATGCACCAAGTTAAACCTTTTTTCAGTGAGATTAAATGAAAATTTATTAACATTATACCAGAGTATGTTTTTTTTGTTGTTTTTTCATCAAAGTGAATGGTTTGATTAATTGTACTTTGGTATTCTCAGAGTATCATGATTTCGCTCAGAGTAACGTGTAGGACCCGCAACATAACAAAAGATGCTATATCATGAAGCAGTGCCTTCACTTTCTTTGTCTGAGTCTGAATTACAAGAATATAGCACCATAACAAAAGGTGCTATATCATGAAGCAGTGCCTTCACTTTCTTTGTCTGAGTCTGAATTACAAGAATATAGCACCATAACAAAAGGTGCTATATCATGAAGCAGTGCCTTCACTTTCTTTGTCTGAGTCTGAATTACAAGAAAGAGACTGGTAACAAGTTTGCAAAAAGCCAAAATCTTTTTAAAATAACACAGTCAAAGTTCAAGATGACACTTGTACTGTGGTCAAGTGCTTTAGTACTGTATTTTTAACTGGAGAGAGACGGAGATTTTATTTGTGTTCTCTCACCAGTCTACGTATATTTCACAAATACTGAAGATAAGTAAAGTTACGCTACGCTGTCTAACAAACACCTGACTCAGAAGCTGTCTCAAACAGAGTATTTGAAAATCTGTCTGGAAATTTATATCAGTCTATCAATCTATCTATATCTGTATCAAAATCTGTCTGAAACGAAGATCTCACAACAATATATACTTACGCTTCTCCTCTCCAGGTGCACGAGCTATTCACGTGACTGAGGGTGTAAAGTTCTTGGGCCATCACCTGACTTGCCAGTAGAAAAGATCGCTGTTGCTATATATATTCCTCTGATAGAAAACAAATGTGATGTGCTTGGTGGCTCATCCAGTTACATGAGTAATTAAGTCGTAAGTAACTTTAGTCGTTCCCTTGACCCGCGTTCTATATTAAGAACAAAACTGGAGTATACTGAAATTTTGAAAAATGTATCTAGTGCCTAATGGGGTAGGAAACCAATAATATGCAGCCTAGACTTAGTAATGATATTTATTGCTGTAACACAATGTTTTATTCGGTCGAAAATTCCTATAATTTGAGATTAGGTTGCCATACATCTAAAAATTGAGCTAAAATTATTCACGTTTTGAGCTTACCTTTTTCAAAACAACACTTTACTGGGTAGAGATACAAATACACACACATTTAACTCTGTTTGACCTCTGTGCTCCCTTACCATCACCTTATGGGTACTCTACATTTTTCAAGTTGTCCTTGGGGAAATGATCAGCTACAGTGCTAAAAAAAAAAAGCGCAAGGTGTTAGTTTCATGGTGCACATAATTTCTTCCACTTTTGGAGCACCAGCTGTAGTAGCTTTTAGTTTTACAGTCGGATGCTGTTAGCGCATCAATTTTTGTTGTCTTTATATTATCTCAGTGAATGGAAGAAAAGTCGATAGTCACTAAAAACTATCAAACAAAAACTCTTAGTCCTTTATCTCATAGCAGAACATATCAACTAAAACTATCAAACAAAAACTCTTAGTCCTTTATCTCATAGCAGAACATATCAACTAAAAACTATCAAACAAAAACTCTTAGTCCTTTATCCCATAGCAGAACATATCAACTAAAAACTATCAAACAAAAACTCTTAGTCCTTTATCCCATAGCAGAACATATCTGCTATGGGATAAAGGACTAAGAGTTTTTGTTTGATAGTTTTTAGTTGAACATATCGTTAACAATAAGAGCGCCTAACTTATGATTCAATACAGTCTAATCGTTATATATTTTAGCTTTCGTCTTTATTAACTAACAGTATTGCTTCTACTTGTTCTGTTATACCGAATCGTCTTCAATCGTTATTATATATGTTACTGGTATTTTGAATTATGACTTAGTTACGTAACTATTTTGCTTTATGGTAAAACAACAAAATTTGCTATAATGTTTTCTATTTAATTCTATGCTCCTTTAGGTGTAATTTTTTCTTTCTTTTAAAATTAACACAAGAAAGTTAGTAAGACGAACATCATCAAGTACTTGTTAATGGTGATATAAAACAAAAAAAAACATTTAGTCTCTCTCTCTTTTAATATATATATATACGTTTTTCATTCATTAAAGAGTTGGCGCTAAACGTTCTCCAGATTTCAGAGGCGTTGAGGGGCAGATTTTTGAAATGTTATTAAACTATCAAATGTGTTAGCAAGGAGTTTAAAGATCCCTGGTTAACATAGCTAAGTCGATTGAATCATTGCATAACACCAACAAAAAACAAACAAACAAACAAAAGTGATACTAATTATTCAAGTACCCCCATACACACACACACGCGCGCGCGCTCACAAACAAACAAAAAACAACTTAACACGGAAGTCTACAGTTTCCCAGTTTCATGTTAATCACTAGTAATTTCGAAAATTAATTATCGTACTTTTTACTATATTTTTTAATTTAGACATTTAATGTGTTCTTGGCCGAAGGGATTTCTCATGTTATATGATGGGCGTGGCTGATGACGAGACCTTGAAGGTTTAGGAAACAATTTTAGCATTATAAAAATGCGAGTTACGTTAAAATGGATGAATGAATATGTAAATCTGTTAAAGTAAAGTATTAATTATTGAATTAACGAGTTTCATTACACAGTTGGTCTGTCACTGTCAGTTAGTTATTTCAGTTTTGTAAATTTCGAATTTGTGTTTGCGACAAAATACTAGAATGACGATAAGCTGCCGTATGTTCGAAAGAAGTTAGCAGGTAACTAAAATTGTTGTCTTAGCGTCTGTTGTGAACGCGGCCCTATCAGTGAGCATTAGTTAATTTAAACCAAATTGTAGAACGCATAGTCGAAGAAATAGAATGCTTTCGTGCCCCCTCCAGTGGCACAGCGGTATGTCTGCGGACTTACAACTCTAGAATCCGGGTTTCGATACCCGTGTTGGGCAGAGTACAGATAGCCCATTGTGTAGCTTTGTGCTTAATTACAAACAAAATGAAAAATTGAGGCTTTCGTGGACTCAACTTTGCATTATTGTTTACGGAATATTCCTAAAGGACCCGCCCAACAATAACACCATTAAAACGACACAAATAACACTTTTACTAATTTAATTATCTTTAATAATGTCATGAAAATAGGCTTATAATCAAAAGAAGATTGATATTGATTGAGCTTAGTTTATTGATAAAAAAAATGATGGGGGGGAAGTATACCGCAAAAAATTGTAAATGACAAATAGATGTCTTATTGATCACACACACACAATTAAAACACCAGAAGAATGGCGTCCTGACTGGAAACGTTGTTTTTGAATTAACTGTCCTATAGCGGTCTTTTTATGACTTGTTTTGATTAATTTTTTGATATACGACTAATAAAGTTATTATTATTATTCCCAAAGATCTTGACTGACGAAAAACTACAATTTTAAATCTAATTATTATATCAGTATAAAACTAGAAAGGCAGAGTTCGGCGCTAAATATAATACAAGTGTGTAGCTAATATACCCTGAAATACAAGTACAAGTCTTTATACATTGTCAAAGTACAGTTGCTAAATATAACGATAATTAAACAAATAAAGCACTAAACAGTAATCATGGGGTAACGGAGCTTGCATTCAGTAAGGAAGCAAATATCGAGATTAACTTTCTTAATTTTAAATAATGCTTAATGTAAATTCATTTTATTCTGCTTTGGATACTGTTACGCCTCTGTGTTCGTTTGTTAATTTTCCGTAAAAATTCTTTCCGAAGAAACTTTAGTGATACAAGTCCTTTCTTAAATAAAACTAGTTTATTCTTTCTCCATACAACTTTGCAATACACTTAATTTCCACAGTCACGCTATAACTCAAACAAACGCTATAATTTACAACGAACGATTCACGCGCTTGACTCAATTGTCCGTCTCTATCTCTGTCTGCAATTCATTTACATTTGATTGGTCTCACGTTAACCGGCGCACTTAAATACAGGAATAGAGGGCGCCTAGAACATACTGGATTATTCATAATGTTCCCCGATCCTTCGAGAATATCATGACGTGTTACCAGAGTCACGTAACTACCGCTGTCGTAACAATACTGAAGATGGAATCTGATAGAATTCCG
>NW_013669680.1:96423-101848 GCF_000517525.1 Limulus polyphemus
GTTTTCCTTCGAACACATCGATTGCTAATGTCCTGATTCGACGATATGGAAACGATACGTGTATACAGTGCCTGTGAAAAATAGGACTTTAAAATTAAGAAAGTTAATCTCGATATTTGCTTCCTTACTGAATGCAAGCTCCGTCTCCTCGTGATTACTGTTTAGTGTTTTATTTGTTTAAGTACAAGTAAAGGGTTAAAATCACTCTAAGATTCCGATGAACGTCGTTTGGCCGAAACATTGGTGCACAATTCTTAAGTTAATTTCAATTTGTGTGTGTGTTCAGAGTTACCACGCTTTGGCTGCAATTGTTTGCCATTTTGGAGGAGAATAGTCCTAAAAATTTATGCTACTGTGAGCCTGGAAAGACAGATAGATGTTTTAAACACTATTACATCTCTACCGTGAACTTAGAAATAGTTAGTTAGGCCCAATATAATATTACAATGCTGATGTTACACAAACGCAACACAATATCTTAATTCGCAAAATGTAAAAGAAAGAACGAAATGGCTTTAAATAATATCCGACTGAAACGGAAAAGCCATGCACTAAATATAATCCTACGCGAACGCAAATTGCCCAAACACCTGACTAGATTATCAATAAGAATGATTTCTTCGTTAAACATTGTTTGGGTGTTTAACAACTGTATATTAGTTTGGTTCGCGATAAAATGATGAAATGATTAGGTGTAAAGAAGATGAAAATTAAATCTTATTTTGTAGAATAACAACAGGACGTTGTACTTAACAATTAAAATTCGATTACTTCAGTGGAAACTTATTTGTAGTTGTTGCGAACAAGGTCAATTTATTTATTTTCAATTGATTTTTCAACTTAGGTCTGATCGTGGCCTATAGTTAGCGTACTTTGAATGTGAAATCGGATAGTGAATTGTCCTTACTCTTATAACGCGTCCACGGCCTTAAAGTGTGGGGCGCGTTTTGTGGCACAACGGGACAATATATAAACCTGAATAAACATTATAACAAACACACACATTTTTAAAGCTTTGATAATCTACCGATTAAAAAAAAAAGAGTGACTGGTGCACAAATAAATATGCAGAAAGCTACACGCTTAAATTTGAACGCTAACTCCTCGGTGGCTCAGCTGTAAATATCGCAGCTTACAACGCTAAAATTCGGGTTTTATAACCGCGGTGGACAGAGCACAAATAGCCCATTGTGTAGTTTTGTACTTAAAAACAAACCAACATGTTAAACGCTAACCAGGGTTTACAGCAGGTGTTTGAAATGATACTAGTCAAATATATCTAAGATTCATTCAGTTTCACTTAAGTGTGTAAATAGTATAATAAAATAGAGTCGCGAGCTCATGATTAATTTATATTTTCAATATTCGACAGTTAAAGTGAAAAGTCTGATAGAAAGCTGCGTCAATTGAAGGATGAAAAAATCGGATCGTTGTTGATTGAAGAGCATCTTTAATGTTGCGAAAACGCCCCTATTGAGTAATATATACCTTAAGTCATTATTTAGTTTTTTAGACCTAATTTGAACTATTTTTTCCCATTGTTTAGGAAAAAATGTCTCGTAACAATTCTTAAGTGCCAGTAATACAATGAAAGATTGAAGAGTTCTCTCAGAAGTCCGTTAAATGTCTCGTAACAATTCTTAAGTGCCAGTAATACAATGAAAGATTGAAGAGTTCTCTCAGAAGTCCATTAAATGTCTCGTAACAATTCTTAAGTGCCAGTAATACAATGAAAGATTGAAGAGTTCTCTCAGAAGTCCATTAAATGTCTCGTAACAATTCTTAAGTGCCAGTAATACAATGAAAGATTGATGAGTTCTCTCAGAAGTCCGTTAAATGTCTCGTAACAATTCTTAAGTGCCAGTAATACAATGAAAGATTGAAGAGTTCTCTCAGAAGTCCGTTGAGTATTTTGTATAGTATGGAGGCTTGGCATGGCCAGATGGTTGGGGAACTCGATTCGGAATCTTCGGGTCGCGGGTTCGAATTCCCGTCCCACCATACATGCTCACCCTTTCAGTCGTGGGGACGTTATAATGTTACGTCCAATCTCACTATTCGTTGGTAAAAGAGTAGCCCAAGAGTTGACGGTAGGTGGTGATGACTAGCTGCCTTTCCTCTAGTCTTACACTACTAGGATAGGGACGGCTAGCGCAGATAGCCCTCGTGTAGCTTTGCGCGAAATTCAAAACAAAGAAACAAACAAACAGTATCCTATGTATTTTCGATCTACTTTTTTAAATTTTACAAAGATTCCTTCGGGTCTTAGTTTTCAGGTTTGTGGGTTGAAGAAGGTGTAGTGACACTCTGTGCTCCTTAAATACAACCTAGATTTTTTAGGTTTTTTCCTATATTTCCTTTACATAATGATAATGTAAAAGTTTAAAAAATAAACTTTGCGCTATTTGCACAGAAAAACGATTTGGAGTTGGACTTATCAAAAATGCATAAAGTGAACACGTGCGTGTCAAAACAGTTGAATAAAATGGTTTGAGTAAAAAAAATCATCTTACAAAAATTGGTGCTACCCAGTGGAACAGCGGTATATCTGCGGACTTACAACACTAGAAACAGTGTTTCGATACCCGTGGTGGGCAGAGCACAGGTAGTTCATTGTGTAGCTTTTTGCTTAATTACAAACAAACAAAACAAAAATTTGAAAATTTTGAGAGGATGGTTGAAATCTGTAAATGAGGCTACCAGTGCAAAAATGTCTGTATGTTTTAGTCATTGTTTAATTTATAATTATGCGCCATGAAACAAACTAAACGACGTTCAACAGTACAAGTCACCAGAAGGGAAGTTCTGTCGATATTCACCAGAATTTAGTACTGGTTCTCTTTAGAATTCCACTTTTCATTTTTTGGAATACAGAACTGAGTTTTGTTATTGTTCTTTTTAATATTTTTGGGCAGTTCAATTTGAATAGCTCACGAAGAGGTACTGATAACTTGCAGAAAAGTTGATACTTCATACACTATGAGCCTAAGTCCTGGTAAAGGTGAGTACCTGCACTTCTTTGAATAGAATTTCGCTACAGCATATAGAGACATCATTAAATAATTTCATATGTTCACGAAGTTGTTCTTAAATGATTGCCGCATAGTTTGGCAAAAGAGAGGTTTGAACTAAAGGTGAAATGGAAATTAAAACCAGTTTTTTGTTTTTTTTGTGAAACCAGTCTATTGCATATACACTGCGATATCACAATAGCTATAGAGTTCGAAGCATGCCATAGATCTGAATACAAAAACAGAATAAAAAATGATGACGTCAATCACCACTTAAAAGAAGTGGGTAGAAAAGCAAAACACAACACAACAAAGGGAACGTAAATAGCAAAGCTCAACATAACACTCGCGTGTGAGTATCTTGTATTGTAAGATTTCTCTTATAGACTTTGAACTTCAAAATGAAAGAAATGAGATACATACAAATGATATAAGATATGGCTATGTAGGCTTAGATCAAGTAAGTGTAAACCGTTTTTGTCAAGTTACTGTTTCTGTGAATTTCTGAGATCGGTGGGGGAGTGCGACCATTCAAGCATTTGGAGGGTTTGAAGACGTAAGTGTTTTCGTTCCTTTTATGCTTTATGTGGAAGACCTATTTGTTATTACGTTGTTTTGTGCTTTAAATGTGGCTCGACGACCTAAAACGCGTTTTCATAACTTTCTCGCATTACTTAGAAGACCTGTTTGTTACCATAGTCTTTATGTTTGAGTTAGTTATTAATCTGTCAAATAACTGTTACTACAGATGAGCCTGGCATGGGTTAATGGTTAGCATGTCGAGCTTCGTATCGGAAGGTCAGAAGTTTAAGTCACAGTATACCACCTTTAGCGTGGAGGCGTTACAACCACGACAGTAGATCCTGTTATTGGTTTGCCCTCCCACTGTCAGCAGTTTTTAGGTAGGGATAGCTATGCTTGGATCTCGGGGTTTCTGACCTGAATGTTTGACCCATGTGTCGCATAACGTGCTGTTGAGGTTGTAAGTATCGAATATGTTACTATAGTAGTATCGTTCATTCACTCAGTTGTGGTGTGAAAACCCTAGTATTTCTCTTAGTTATTTACGTAAAGATAAAATATGAGTATTATTATCTAATATTTTCATGATTTTAGTACGTTGTACTGTTCAAATCTGATTACGGTCAGAAAGGGTTTTGAAACACAAGTTAAGCGATAACTCATTTAAAAAACCGCTATACATTTTAAGAATCTGTCACTTGGGTGACTTTTTTTCTTCTTCTTCGTGTGCAGTTTGACTCAGATGGGGACATTTCAGTAATTATCAAAATGACGCACGTTGGTTGCCTTCGGCTTGCTGCCAAAACCAAGACTGCTTGTAGTTAAATTTGGATTCTGTTTTGATTTAGTGGGGAAAAAAACTTTAAGTATGATGCATTAAGGAAATTTCTGTATTTTGGAACATATGAGTTATTGAGCATAAAAAGGTTGTTAAGAACAGTTGTTCATAGAGCCAACAAAGTTCTAAGAAGTTACTTTAATAATCAATTACTCCTACTTAGTTTCATATAGATATCTGTTGTTGAGGCTATGTGTAAAAATGTTGACTAGGAATAAAGCTCGAACTATAAAAAGCTGGCTAAAAGAGGTTGAACGCTAGTATGAGAACTAGAAGAAGTAAAAGATGTATCTTTAATTCACTGACTATTTGAAGTAATAAGACATGTTTTCACTGTACTTTTAACAACTATGAATTGAAAAACGTTTTCTCCGGTCAATAGTTAATACACACAATGTGTTCAGTGGAAAACGGATTATTAAATTAGATACATTGATAAAGTTGTTACTATACTTCAAAAGCTGCTAATAATGTGGACACTAGCGTACTGATGATTTTTAGTTACTTGTAATATACTACTGTTGTAATCACCTTTTCTCATGTCACTATGTTCACGATAATGTTTTAAGATATAATTATGCTAATGTTATGTGTAATTACGTTAAATATATAAACCTCTAGGGGCGTAGCCAGCACTACAAAGTAGGGAGAGGGATTAAAAAATTGTGGACCCTTTCTTCTACAATCTACAAAAAAAATTAAGCAATTTACCTAAGCCTACTTGAAACTTTTAAAACGGAAGTATTCAAAAACTTAGGAGAGCAAAACAAAAATGAGCTTAGCTTAACTCACAGGAATAAACTGCTGAGTTGTAAACAACTTTTGAGATTATTGGATTAATTGTTCGACCCCTTTCCCCGGCTACTCCCCTGACTCCACACTTTTTAATTTGAAGTCAGTCCAATAAATGTTTCTGTCAGTACTGTAATCACAGCTTCACACGCAATTTCGTATACTTTTGTGAATATTCACAGAACTTTTCAAGTTAATACAAATTAACAGATAGCGTTTATTCACAAAATTTGAAAATAGTGTTACGTCTCCGTTTGTTAAT
>NW_013669680.1:102826-104751 GCF_000517525.1 Limulus polyphemus
AATAGTCTTTCTTTCTTTTTCGATACATTAACCTATTCTTTAATCACATTATTTTTTCCTATTGTTGTGTTTGTACGGTAGTTACCAGTCTTTTTGAGTTTCTTCTCACTTTCCACTACCTTTTGTAGCTGTTATCGAGTTAAGACTTTTTTAAAATTATTATCTATTTCTAAAAGAAATCATAAGACTGTCTGAAACTCCAGCTGAACAAGATGAATTTATTTTTAATAAAACAACAAAGTATTTTGTATAAAAATTACTAGATAAGTTATTAAGCAATTTGCTATTATAAATATACATTTAAATAGGTCAACATTCGCGGGTAAATGCCATATGTCTCCACTATGCAATCCCCAACATGGGCAATTTTGACACCAGAAAAATTGTGAAAAACACAGAAAAATCATTGCATGGGCCCTGCAAGAAGGTATCTTTGTACCAAATTCCATGTAAGTTGATTCAGATACACATGAATAGTTCTCGAAAACCCCAAATTGTGCTTTCCTGGTCGAAACAAGGCTAAGTAATTGAATACCTCCCCAAAAAATTATGGGTTTATTTAACCTTGGACCCCCCCCCCCTCTAAAATGACCAAAATAGGCATATCCCACATTTTTTTGTATGTATGTGTAGGGGACCTGTAAAAGAAGTGTCTTTGTGCCAAACCCCATGTAAATTGGCTGAAATACGGCTGAAATTAATTGTCAAAAAACCCTAAAATTATGCTTTTAGAGGCATCTTGACCGCCCTCTTCTATAATTTCTAAAAATTGGCAAGTCTACCATTTTTGTTTGTCAGTATGTGGGACCTGTACAAAAGTTTCTTTGAACCAAATCCCTTGTAAATTGGTCATAATATGGCCCCAAACCCCAAATTATGCTTTTTTGTGAGCTCTACCCCCAAAAACAACAACAAACAAACAAACTCAAAATGGGCAAATCCAACTTTTTTTTTAGCATGTATTGGGCGCATGAAAATTTCTATTTGTGCCAATTTTCATCTTGATTGCTGTAAATGTGACCCTACAGGAGCCCGAATATACACCCTTCACCCCATAAAATCCTTAAGAAGAACTAAATAAAAAAATCAAAGTTTTCTGGGCGTATTGGACCAAGGTATAACCTTACTTAGCTTCAAGTGAATCCACCGAGAAATTGAGAAATGACAGTCGATTGAAATATGTTTGGCAGAAGAAGAAGAAACAACACAAAAATAGTATATCTCTTTCTGCGGAGATATAAGAAAAAACGAAATTTGTGATCGTAAGTCTTCAATAAAACAACTTTAAAAGAAATTGTTTCTTTTAATGCACAACTACACAATATCGAAATTTTAGAGTTATAGGCTATCGTGTTCACCACTGAGCTACGTCAGGAAGTACTGACTCTATGTTGAGTAAATCGTGTAAACCTACTTTTCATGAATCAAGCAACTTGATTCATTTAAGGATGACTCGCAATTCTATTCTGACGTCCAAATAATCTTTAAAAAGTATTCTTTATTATGTTTCAGTTGAGTGATTTTAGGGCCTACAAAAATGGTAATTACTCGCCACATTATTTTTTGATATTGTGAGATTGTTTAACATTGTGTATTGTATTTAACCTTACCCAAGTAGGATTTTTGATATTGTTACGACAGCGGAAGTCGCGTGAGCGCTGGAGTTTCTCGATCATGAATTATCGTGGAGGCCCGAGTTTGTTCGAGGCGCCCTCTTTTTTAATATATAAGACTGGCGAGAAAAACCAGCGCGATTGCAGAGATAGATAGATTGGAAAGATAGATAACTGAGTCAAGCGAACAGTAGGCACCGTAAGTAAAGTGTGTGAATCACTATGATTTAAAACGTGTGTTATAAATGTTGTTAAGTTTAAGCTGACTGTGGAAATTCTGTGTATTACTAAAATTTGTATCGAGGAAGAATA
>NW_013669680.1:105744-107384 GCF_000517525.1 Limulus polyphemus
GGAAAATTAATTAACACACGGAGACGTAACAGTATGTTTTTATATTTATTCACAAATTATTTGATTAATTTGATCACGATGTCGCCAGGATTTTCCAGGCGTTTCTGAAACATCGATAACACATGTAGGCCAAAGTAAGTCGTGAGTCATTAGCGGTCAGTTATAATTTATATGGTTCATAGCATCATATCAGATTGAAGAAATACATCAGCAAATGAAAATAAGATTATAATGAATCTTTCGTCAGGTTTTGTAGTACTGCATTTAATTTTTCGTAACCCTCAAAATGCAGTTGAACTTGAAAAGGGTAGTCGTTTGCACCAAACCTCTAATTCCTCTCATTGACGATACCTAGGCAAACAAAACCTGTTTTAACAATTTTTATTTTGAGTTTGTATATAAAAAAAAAAGGTTGAAATGTTTAGTACCTTTTGGAGTAAGCATGGTGAAACACCTTTCCTGGTAATGACTTGTGTCGGACAAAATTAAAAGGTAGGTGGCCTAAAGTGCTATTTTATCACACCTTTGACTTGAAAAATGTAGTGAACAATTTAAAATAAATATGAACAAATATCTTCATTAAAACATTAGACCTATAATGGTTTCCAATATTCCGCCAACTTTGGACGTTCAAGCCGTAACTTTAACATTTTTGTACTGAATATATATAAATAGTGCTTCAAATAAACTTTTCTCTCCCATTGCCAGCTCCAGCTAACGAGTTTCGATGTTAAACGAAAGGCCTTCTGGTTAGTAACTTGTGTAGACAAAAGATAGAACTTGAATGCTATTTTACCCACGTCTGTTTTGAACTCCGTAATAAACGAATGAAGAATAATGTAGAAAAGAAGCACTCTGATGTGTTCTCTGTTCATTTCTCCAATCATAATGATTGCTAAAACAAACACTTCCATTACACATGAGATATTAGAATGAAATAAAAAAGTTAAATTTGTAATAAGCGTAAGAGAAGAAATAAATAACTTGTGACTGAATATTGTTACGTCTCCGTTTGTTAATTAACTTTCCGTAAATTCGTTCCGACGAAACTTAGTGACACAAGTCCTTACTTAATAAAACTGGTTTATTCTTTCCGAATATAACTTTACGATACACTTAATTTCAATATTCGCGCTAAAACAAACACTATAACGAAGGAATGTTAACTTCAACAATACCCTGTGACTGCAGTTCAATTACTCACTATCTACACACACATTATTATCCCGTCAGGTTGTCACCCTCTTTTATATACAAGACTACACTATATCTAGTAAATACTAGAGCATTCGCCAAGGTACAGGATAGTTCTAGAAAATAGGTGGCGCCACACTAGTCATGTGACTCGCTGACGCAACACTGCCCCTCCTTAATATTGTTCGTCCCGAACAATAACCACATACAATAAGCCAATAACAATTAACAATAACTTAATTAACTGTACGGAATTACAAACACAAAATTACAATTCAACAAAGTCTCTTAATTTTACGGGACGTATCTTCTTCCGTACTGGTCTCCGTCTCGATGGCTTCTGCTTCATGTGGGATTCATCTGCTTCATCAGGAAATGTCCTATCATCGGTAACAGTCACATCAGCTTCACCGTTTCCCTTCTCCAAACTGAGTAGAGTTTCTTCT
>NW_013669681.1:0-5397 GCF_000517525.1 Limulus polyphemus
TACGTGGTTTAATTCTTAGAATACAATAATTCGGATTTGTAACAATAGGGTTAATTTAGTACGTGGTTTAATTCTTAGAATACAATAATTCGGATTTGTAACAATAGGGTTAATTTAGTACGTGGTTTAATTCTTAGAATACAATAATTCGGATTTGTAACAATAGGGTTAATTTAGTACGTGGTTTAATTCTTAGAATACAATAATTCGGATGTGTAACAATAGGGTTAATCTAGTACGTGGTTTAATTCTTAGAATACTAGAATTCGGATTTGTAACAATAGGGTTTAGCTCGTACTTGGTTTAATTCTTAGAATACAATGATTCGGATTTGTAACAATAGGGTTAATCTTGTACGTGGGAATTAAACCCTATTGTTACAAATCCGTATTATAGTATTCTAAGAATTAAACCATGTACGAGCTAAACCCTATTGCTACAAATCCGAATTATTGTATTCTAAGAATTAAACCATGTACGAGCTAAACCCTATTGCTACAAATCCGAATTATTGTGTTCTAAGAATTAAACCATGTACGAGCTAAACCCTATTGTTACACATCCGAACTGTTGTGTCCTAAGAATTGAAGTACGTGGTTTAATTCTTAGGACACAACAATTCGGATTTGTAACAATAGGGTTTAATTCGTACGTGGTTTAATTCTTAGGACACAACAATTCGGATTCTTAACCAGCGGTTAAAAGAAAAAAAAACTCAGTCTGTGGGCACAAATATATACATGCATGCGAGTAAGCAAAGGTTCTTGAAATTATTTATGACAATGTAAAGAAAACAAAAACGCCAAAAATTGAATCGTTCTATAATCCAACATTATTTTAAAATTTAAGAGTATGTTTTCAAAACTTATTTACGTCATATCAATAAGACAGTTTTTTCTAATGCAAAAATTGAACCTCAGTAAATTAAAAGTTAGCGATTGTTATTGACTTAGTCTTTCTTTGGATATATACACATACAGTCAGGCCTTCTCACCATATGAATGAGTCTTGCCATCTGAATCAGTAACTCCTTCTGTTAGTCTGGTGGGGTACGTCTCTGACACACACGAAAAGAAAGGGGGGATGGGCAGAAGCCCGTGGTGAGGAACAAATGTGGGTGGAACGTGACGGTCAAGAAGTCCAGTTGGTGGATATGTATGGGAGGTAGCAGTGACTTGGTCAAGACTAGAGAACGCGTAATCTCGTCGTTGGAGGACGTCGGGACATTTTGTTAAGTTTACACGTTCACAAAGTGAGCAATAAGCGTTAATAGAGGTCGCCACTTGCAGCTTCTTTCCGCAACGTTTACAATGATTCCGAATTAGTTTTCTGTCGGTCGTATCGTCCCTTAATAAACGCTTGATGCTAAAAGATAGCCTTGGTGACGGAAAATATCGTGAGTTCATGAGTTAAACGAATTTCTAAACTATCACCAAATTCGGGACAATATTTCAAGTTTCTTGGATTAGGTATTTGACCGAGTTGACTTGTTTTTGGATTGTAGGATTCCAACAGTTTCAGAAACGGAGGTTTGTTTCATTTCAAAGTAAAGACATTTTCGAATAATTAAAACAGGAAACAAAAAAAAAAAATTGGCTCAAATCGTTTTGACGACCATGCAGTGGCTTGAAAATGACCACACTCTAACAAGCAGCGATGTGAATAGCGAAAGTACGTCACGAATCACCAGACCAACTACGCTCTTGGACACTCAATGTCCATCTTCCGCCACTGACCAGAAGTCGAACAGTCCAGTTCTCCGGACACGCTACAGTTCATTCACGCAGGAGAGAAAGAACAAATGTTTCAAACCATCGACACCCACAGTACGAAAGACGCCAAGATTTTGTCCGTTAAGCCACGAAACGGTTTATGACAAGGTGAGCGGAGACGCGGGTTAACCCTGGGGGTTAATTTTCACCTCTGTAACCGACAGGAATCGATCCTGTAAAATCTTGCGATTCGAACGTGATCTCTTACTTACGAGATTCGACCGATTTCGGCGACGTGTACCGACTGATTGATAACGGTTTCGTTCAGCAACGCGAAAAAGTCACGTCAGTGGGCAATTAGGAAGAAAGACCACGCCCTTTTCTTCACGTGGTACCTGTTTCTTTCTTTTCAGGGCGGGCTGGACAGTCGAGTTTCAATTGCTATCGTGAATGGTCACTTTGGTTATAAAACTTGAAATAAAGGTTTTGTTGCTGGCATGACGTGGCGCCACGTTTTAGCTCTACGCCGAATGGAACGTGTGTACGTACAGTAGGTGTGAATTTTCAGAACAAACTTGTTCAGCTGTGATCAGCTCTCTCTCTCTCTCTCTCCCTGTTTACTTTGTATTCTGGTTGTACATTAATAGAGACTGGTCAAGAATATGATAATTAATCATGTCAGCTGAATCTCGCTTGTCATTTACTAAAAATAAATGATTCAAAGGTAAATAATCCCAAGTAATGCTACACTAAAACCAAAGGTCAACGTTCCAATCTTATTGCTCTAAATAAAAAGGTAAAAGGCCAATACCGCAAATGTTTTTGCTCTTAGACATAAAACGTTATTTTTCCGAAAGCCTTAGGCTCTAGAAGCAAAGGTCAAAGGTCAACATTCCAATCTTACTGCTCTAAATCAAAAGGTAAAAGGCCAATACCGCAAATGTTTTTGCTCTTAGAATAAAAGTGATTTTCCCAAAAGCCTTAGGCTCTAGAAGCAAAGGTCAAAGGTCAACATTCCAATCCTACTGCTCTAAATAAAAAGGTAAAAGGCCAATACCGCAAATATTTTTGCTCTTAGACATAAAACGTTATTTTTCCGAAATCCTTAGGCTCTAGAAGCAAAGGTCAAAGGTTAACATTCCAATCTTACTGCTCTAAATCAAAAGGTAAAAGGTCAATACCGCAATTTTTTTTGCTCTTAGACATAAAAGTGATTCTCCCAAAAGCCTTAGGCTCTAGAAGCAAAGGTCAAAGGTCAACATTCCAATATAACTGCTTTAAATCCAAGGTCACTTCTGTTCAAAACACAAAGGACAGTGTTCCAAAAACCTTACTACTTTAGAACCAGAAGTGAACAAACCAAAATCTAATGTATTAAAACAGAGATCAAAGGTGAACGCTCAAACTCAACTGCTTTCAGTCCTAAGGGTAAAGGTAAATATACCACAAATTTCTCTTCTCTATACCAAGGGTCAAAGGTCGAAAACAAAAACAAAAAAAAACAACCGTCCGGTAAAAAAAAAAAACTTAGAGCATGAATTTACAAACATACGTTGTATGTTAACTTTGATGGTCAAAAGACTTCGAACGCTTCTAGTGATCTTACACACACACAGAGGAAAAGTATATCGACTTAGCACCATCCTGGTTTTTATGTTTCTTTTTTTCTGTCATCATTATTAAAACTAAATTCGCTACATTCTATGTTCATGCTCAATCTTTTCGACAGGTGTCGTTATTCATTACCTAATTTTTTTTATCTTTCCACGAGAACGTTGGCTTTGAAATCTCCAAATCCACTTATGAACCCAAGACGTTGGAAAAAGTAAGGCCGCGAACTGACCAACCATCGACCAACTTATCGAAGGTTTCAGGAAAAGCCAAACAACTAAAGAACATAGAAAGATCACATTTTGTTATTTTGTCGTTAATATTAGTGTTAGTGATAAGTAAAAATATGAACATCTTAAGGCCATCAAAGGGTGCTTACTTTATATAAATGAGACGAGTTTACAAAAACAAACTTCAGACGCTAGAGGGCATTGTTTGTTTAAACTTGCAACATTTTAAAGGTTCTCTGATCGCATCCGTCAGTTACGGAACATTAGCAAATGCGTTTCTTATTGTAACCCATAATTCTGCAAGATATAAAACACCGGATAAATCTTTATGTTAGACTAAGCTTACTTTTAAACAGTTGAAAACTGGTTATTATACGTGATAACAGCTGATCTGACTATACGAAACGTTGGAAAACTAGTTATTATAGGGGTGGCAGCCGATCTGACTATATGAAACAGTTGAAAACTGGTTATTATAGGGGTGGCAGCTGATCTGACTATGTGAAACATTTGAAAACTGGTTATTATAAGTGATAACAGCTGATTTGACTATACGAAATATTCGAAAACTGGTTATTATAGGGGTGGCAGCTGATCTGACTATGTGAAACATTTGAAAACTGGTTATTATAGGGGTGGCAGCTGATCTGACTATGTGAAACATTTGAAAACAGGATATTATAGGTGTGGCAGTTGATTTGACTATATGAAACATTTGAAAACCGGTAAAACACTACACACAACAAGGTTTTTCTATAATCAGAATAGTGTGATTCATTAATATGTAGGTGAAGGGTGGTGTTTGTGGAAAAGAATTTTATAAATCTTCTGTTCTGTCTACACCCATTTTAAACTTTCTTAAAGTTGAGTCAGCAAACCATCTTTGTCAGAATCTCATTAACACATTTTGAAGAGTATATATGAAGAGTTAAAAGAGTATATATGAAGAGTTAAAAAGAGTTAAAAGAGTATATATGAAGAGTTAAAAAGAGTTAAAAGAGTATATATGAAGAGTTAAAAAGAGTTAAAAGAGTATATATGAAGAGTTAAAAAAGAGTTAAAAGAGTATATATATGAAGAGTTAAAAAGAGTTAAAAGAGTATATATGAAGAGTTAAAAGAGTATATATGAAGAGTTAAAAAGAGTTAAAATATTGATTTTTTTGTTTGTTAATATTTTAAGAAAATATCACGCGTTTGAACCAGACGCGTATTTTTATGAAGACTTACGAAAACATATTCAAGCACTCAGGAACACGCACAAACCCCAATTTTTAAGTCATTTCTTCATTGCGGTTTCTGTTGGTAAAAGTTAATAAGCACTCTGGCGGTAGAAAAATCTACTTAAAAGGTGCAGCTAAAACGATCTTCGTGGGTGTCAAACGAAAATGAAACCTAAAACCCTCAGCGTGAAATACTTCGCATCCTGTCGTCAGTTTCCTAGTGTTGATAGGACTGGGTGAGAACAGCAGTAAAAACATAACGTTCTGTGCTTTAACTGTCTGATGACAGGAGTAAAACACGCACGTGCTAGTGTCCACGAGACCTTAGGCTAGTTTTTAGATCTCTTCTGAACAGCGTTTCTCGATATCTCGCATGCTGAAATTGACTGCACTTGTAAAGCTGCTCTTTATATCCTCAGCAGTACCAGTGCTGTAAACAAACTCAATCGACACGCAGAATAACCAAAGCATTTAATTTGTATGGTGGTTGTATTGAAAAAAAATATTTTTTTTTATTCCATACTACTTGCTAATGACAGAATTCCAGAACTTTGGGTTATTTTAATTCCAATTGGAACTCACTTAATAGTTTTTTCTTCCTTTTCTACAACAGAAACCAACA
>NW_013669681.1:6242-9002 GCF_000517525.1 Limulus polyphemus
AAACAAACAAACAAACAAGACGTTAGGACCGTTGTAAGATGTCCAAATCATCACTCTGTTAAGTGTCTCAGAATGTTACTTCAATACTAGAGTTATATTCAGGGGGGACCCTTCTCAGAGACCCTCTCAGATTTGGGGATTTCGCTCAACAACGTTCAATATATAAATATATATATATTGTATTCTCTGGATAACAAGATTTTCATACAATCGCAACTGTATGATCTATGGGGTCCATGGATATCTGCGTGTGGGGGGGGGGGAGGGTTAGAAAATCGTTTAATATTTCGGTCTTTTAAAGCTTGTTACGGCGCTCCTCGTGTCAGTGCGACCCTCCCCCTCTTTCCAACACTATTTTTACAAACCAGTAAACATTCTTAACTACAAGTCCTTGCACAACCAATGACCCGATAGCTTCGTCGCGCACCCCCAGAGGGGCACACCCCACAATTTAAAAAGCAATTATTTCCCAAAGAATTAATGGACACGCGTCACAAAAAGTTTGGTTTGTTTGTTGTTAAGTACAAAACTACACAATGGGTTATCTATGGTCTGCCCACAGCGGGTATCGAGACCACGATTTTAGCGTCGTAAGCATCCAGACTTACTGCTGAACCACTATCAAGTTAAGTGTTTATTACCCCTCTCTTGTAATTCTAACAAAAGCTGTGTCATATAATGTCTTACGATACTTTAGAATGACAGAAAGGTGGAACTGTTTTCAAACGAGACCCAAGAGGAGCAACGAGACGCTAGTAAGTGCAATTAAAACGCCCCATGTTGTACTATTTTGCTAGGCAACATATTGAGGGAAAATATTAAACACAAGTGACATTACGATCCTCTCTTTTAAGAAAAGTTTATTTCAGAGTCGTCCTTAAAACAAGTATTTAAAATATCTGACATTTCACTTTTACAGCTTGAAGAGTCTCACCGGCAAACTTACAGGGCTTGTGACGCTAGAATTCGGGATTCGATCACTTCATTTAACTATTTGAAGATTCCCACTGACAAGCTTACAGAGCTTATGACGCTACAATTCGGGGTTTGATGATTTCATTTTACTATTTGAAGAGTCCCACTGACAAGCTTACAGAGCTTATGACGCTACAATTCGGGGTTTGATGATTTCATTTTACTATTTGAAGTGTCCCACTGACAAGCTTACAGAGCTTATGATGCTAGAATTCGAGGTTCGATCATTTCATTTTGTTGTTTGAAAAGTGCCAACGGCAAGCTTACAGAGCTTATGATGCTAGAACTCGAGGTTCGATTGCCGTAGCACGATTAGCTCATTACACGGCTTTGTGTAAAAAACAATCAGACCAACTGTTTTAAAAGGGGATACATAACTACGACCCACCCTTTATGTATATCTTCGTAAAAACTTCATCACATTCGAGCAAATCTGATATAGTGATCTAACGAAAGAGAATAAATACGTAAAGAACTTGGACCACCAAAGCAGTTTATAGTCGTGCTTTGTGGCATAACTCAAAAATTAACGGCTTTTATTGGCTGTCACGAATCTCATAAACAGCTCCAGACTCTGACATAAATATCCAGTGTTTGCTTAAAAAAAAGGGTGATGTTTTACTGAAAATAGCACGTTTCTCTGTACCTAGATTAAAAACAACAACAATAAAAAAGCATTTGTGTGTGTGTGTTATTTAATCTCCTTAATCTGTCGTTACTGTCTTTTATTTTTAACTTGGTGTCCTAGAAAAACGACCGAAATCGGCGTTGGCAGTTAACGTGGAGTGTCACATATTTATATATTCGTTTTATCTTATGGATATGAAGGTGGTCCTATTGGAAAAGTATAGAAAAAAAAAGAAGCTTAGTTGGCGTCATGTTTCCTAACAATATGCCATCTTTTATAATCTTGGACGTAGTGTGGTATTCAACTGAATGGTGGCTTGGAAAACTGGACGTTTTTTTTTTTCTTCACTGTGTAACATCATCAATGGACTGTTGCATCTACAAAATGACCCAGACCGATTTGTACTGATAACTATTACTTTTGGAACTTGAGTATAAAAATACGTTCCAAGATAGACAATATACAGATATAACTATAGACAGATAGATGAGCATAAGGAAAGATAAATAAACATGTAGATGGACAGTCAGATAGATAAAAAATAGATACGCAATTGATAGACAGATAGTCACAGATAGGTAAACATGCAGATAGACAGTCAATAAATTAGAAACAGATACGCAACAAAAGGACAGATTGAAAGGAATGACAAATGGATAGATCGATAGATAGGCTGGAGTCATGTTTATCTTTGAACTTATCTCCACAAGACTTATTTCCAAGATTCTAATTACGTTGCAACTCTCAGCTGTCAGTATGAAGGTGTTAAAAGGTCTATCTATAAAACAGAGATTTTAGGATAAACAACGAAAAAAAAATCACAAAAGATCTCCACTCCGAAACACGCAGATATTGATAGTGATTAAAAGACGAACATCTTTCTAAGAAACTTAAGAGGAGCCAATACGCGAAAGTTTCTTGAAATCTGAAACTTAAGAGGAGCCAATGCGCGAATATTTCTTGAATTCTGAAACTTAAGAGGAGCCAATACGCGAAAATTTCTTGAAATCTGAAACTTAAGAGGAGCCAAAACGCGAAAATTTCTTGAAATCTAAAACTTAAGAGGAGCCAAAACGCGAAAGTGTCTAGAAATCTGAAACTTAAGAGGAGCCAATGCGCGAAAGTGTCTAGAAATCTGAAACTTAAGAGGAGCCAAT
>NW_013669681.1:10002-14898 GCF_000517525.1 Limulus polyphemus
GAATATTTCTAGAAATCTGAAACTTAAGAGGAGCCAAAACGCGAAAGTGTCTAGAAATCTGAAACTTAAGAGGAGCCAATGCGTGAAAGTGTCTAGAAATCTGAAACTTAAGAGGAGCCAATGCGCGAAAATTTCTTGAAATCTGAAACTTAAGAGGAGCCAAAACGCGAAAGTGTCTAGAAATATGAAACTTAAGAGGAGCCAATGCGCGAAAAAATGTCTAGAAATATCTCGGCATTACAATATACAAACCGAGTAGAGGTCTTCAAAACATTTTTATGGTGACGCTTTTGTTAAGCGGAAAAGACGTAACTAACTGTAGGACTTGCCAGTAGGGGCAACGATAAGTCCACGGATTTATAGACACTAAAGTTCGGGGTTCGATTCCTCTCAGTGAACACAACAGATAGCCCATTATGACTTTTTTTTTATAAACAAACAAACTTTCTCACGGTTGGTTTGGTTTGTTTTGAATTTCACGCCAAGCTACACTAGAGGGAAGGCAGCTAGTCATCACCACTCACCGCCAACTCTTGGGCTACTCTTTTACTAACGAATAGTGGGATTGACCGAAACATTATAACGCCCTCACGGCTGAAAGGGTGAGCATGTTTGGTGTGACAGGGATTCGAATCCGCGACCCTCAGATTGCGAGTCGAGCGCCCTAACCATGCTGGGCTCTCACGGTTGGACAGCGGTAAGTCTACGAACTTCCAACGCTAAAATTCGGGGTTCGGTTCTACGCGGTAGACACAACAGATGGCAAATATGGCTTTGTTCTAAAAAAAAATAAAAAACTCCCCCTCTCCGGTGGGGTGACAGCGGTAAGTCTAAAAACTTACAATGCTAAAATCCGGGGTTCAGTTCCCCTCGGTAGACACAGCAAAGAGCCTAATGTGGCTTTTCTTTTAAAACCAAACAGATAAAACAAGTTGCCAGTAGTTATGAAATTCTTGTGTAATTGCTTAGAAATGTGCCCTTCTTACTTCTTTTGCAATATTGAAGCGCAACATGATAGTCCTGCCATCTGTCGCAGTTTGCCCCCTGGTGAAGAAAGGTCTACCTTTCGAAAGCGCTCGAGGTATAGGTTTTCTTATTTTTTGCCTTTCGTAGAAGAACACATGTTTTAACATAAACTAACTAACACCCACTTCTAGATGGTTTGACACAGTTTACCGAATAAAGTATTAATATCAAATCAAAATCCTACCACCTGTACACTAAACTAATTGTACAGATTTTATAAACTTATCGACTTTGATAGTTTGGTACAGGGATTTTTGTATTTTCACTACGGTTCATTACCAGTTTAATAGATTAATTTGTTGTACTTTTACTGAGGTTCATTACCTAGTTTAATAGATTAATTTGTTGTACTTTTATTGAGGTTCATTACCAGTTTAATAGATTAATTTGTTGTACTTTTACTGAGGTTCATTACCAGTTTAATAGATTAATTTGTTGTACTTTTACTGAGGTTCATTACCAGTTTCTTTTTACGTTCTGTTGTGAATGCGTTATAAACGTAATTGTAACTCTAGTTATTCGGTTCAAAGTTATCGAAGACGGTGGTTACTGTTTACTGTCCCTTCCAATCCCACATCTGAAACTCACTTGTCGCGTAAGGAGCTGTTCAGCAGCCACTGCAAGCTTGAATATTTATTTAGCACGATCATTCACCAAATCAATAAGGTAAAATGATCTGGACAGTGGCTTAAGTGAGAGAGAAAACTGACCATTACAAATACCATCCGACGACAGATTGGCCATTGTCTTGTCACCTGGCTGGACGATCTCACCCCTTAAACCCCCTAACTACGGCAGTCAGGTACAGAGAAGTGAACGGTCAGTAACCGTTCTATCTTCCCACGTGCATGGAAGGTCCGAAACTTAAAATGGTGAACTTGACGAACCAATGAGAAGATCAAGTCAGTCTCGAACGGCAACTCGAGAAATTTTCGATAATAGTAAGAAGTTGTCGTTACCGTAGTTAGAGAAATAATTTAATTTTGAAATAGCAGAGTAGCTTTCACAGTCCAGGTTCTGGATCTCTGTCAAAAAGGAGTTGTTGTACTTTCACAGTCCAGGTTCTGGATCTCTGTCAAAAAGGGTTGTTGTACTTTCACAGTCCAGGTTCTGGATCTCTGTCAAAAAGGAGTTGTTGTACTTTCACAGTCCAGGTTCTGGATCTGTGTCAAAAAGAGTTGTTGTACTTTCACAGTCCAGGTTCTGGATCTGTGTCAAAAAGGGTTGTTGTACTTTCACAGTTCAGGTTCTGGATCTGTGTCAAAAATGGTTGTACTTTCACAGTCCAGGTTCTGGATCTGTGTCAGAAAGGTTTGTTGTACTTTCACAGTCCTGGTTCTGGATCCCTGTCAAAAATAGTTTTTTCCTGTTCTGTTCGTCAAATGTTCAAATATATTTTGCACGCACATTAGATGATAGTAAACGTATTGCTTACACGCTATGAGACGAATATATGACCACGTTATTTAAAACAAATCCTTATCTTTATTGTGTTTCGTGTGAGGCGAGCGTGGCCTAATATTTAGCATCCCCGAACTGTGAATGATTAGTAAACGAAAAAATTTAAAATCCAAATAATTCGATTAAAGTAGTCCAAAAGTTGGCGGTAAGAGCTGCTGGCTTATTTCCTACCCTCTAGATTATCAGTGAAAAGTTAGGGCCGGTTATGAGCAGATAAGGTTTTTTGGCTGGGCCTTTTCTCGTTTAATATATACTGTTTATGTCTATTTAGCTCTTCGTTAGAAGTTGTTTGAAGCTTGTACGTAACAAATCACGTGATATATTTCAAGAAGAAAAACGGAACTTCTTTTCACAGCGTATTTACACCTAAAATGAAGCCAAATTATTTTAATGTTCTTACTCTGTTGTACGTTCTAATTAAGGATTAGGCTTAACTAATTGTTTGTTTCCGAATTTTCGCGCAAAGCAACACAAAAGGCTATCTGAACACAACCGTCCCTAAATTTGAACTGATAGACTAGAGGGAAGGTAGCTAGTCAACAGGAACCACCGCCAACTCAAGGGTTACTCTCGTGTGATCGAATAATAAAATTTCATCATCACTGTTCTAGCGTGACCCAAGGTCCCAAAGTGCGGAGCGCGTTTATGCGGCAATGGGACGCGAACTCTGATCCTTGGAATCACAACCTGGACATGCTCATTACCGGTTACACGCTCGACTTATTCCTCTATCAAATGGAACATAAAGTTTTATACGAGGGCAAATAAATTAAATGTTTTATATCAGCCCGAAAACCAGAAATCTTTTGACAGCTTTATCTGAAGTAAGGGAAAAGGAATGATGAATGGAAGATTGAGTTGTCATGTCAACGTTTTTCTTTGAACAAACCCCCTAATAAATTCCTGTGATCCGAACAGCAACTCTCGCGAGACATCATTCACAACGTGACTACAGCAACTAAAAATTAACTCGCGTGACTTCAGCAAAAGGCGATTAGTTTTTAACTGACCCCGCCCTCTAAGCCTCAGAGACTAGAATGATTAAATGCTTTATTAAATTGACCACTAGTTGTGAAATGGAGTAATGAAAAAAAAAGTAAAAAAAAGAAGAAAGATCTACTTAGAATATTGACTAATTTTGGAACTCAGAGAACACGCATTGTACAATATTGAGATAAGTGGTTTCGTTATTCCAGTAACTCTGCGTGGCACGTGCTTTGACCATGACATTCACTCACCTACGCATTTTTCTATTTTCAAACGGACTAGATTAATTACTAAATATTACGTATGCTACCGGTCTGAGCTCCATTCTGTCTATCTGTCTGATATCTATTCTGTCTATCTATCTGAGATCTATTCTGTCTATCTGTCGGACTATGTTTAGAGTGTTTTCAGAGGAATTAGATCAGTAAATGGTGTACGTTTGAATAATTGGATAAAATTATATAACAAAAACATAACATACTAACTATATGTTACGCGTGGTTTTCTCGGTCCTATCAGATAGAAGTTTACTTTCTATTGCACGCATTATGAGAATATAGCGGGAAAAGCCGCGTCTTGTTTGAATTTCTTACTTACATAAGTGGGTTTGTATTGCAGGCTTGGCATGGCCAGGTGGTTAAAGCGCTCGACTATCAATCTGACGAGCGCGGGTTCGAATCCCCCATCCCACCAAACATGCTCGTCCTTTCAGCCGTGGGGGGCGTTATAATGTGATGGTCAATCCCACTATTCGTTGGTAAAGGAGTAGCCTAAGAGTTGGCGGTGGGTGGTGATGACTAGTTGCCTTCCCTCTAGTCTTACACTGCTAAATTAGGGACGGCTAGCGCAGATAGCCCTCGTGTAGCTGAGCGCGAAATTCAAAACAAACAAACTGTATTACACAAAAAAATTGCGGGTAAGTTACCTCTATAGAAGTGACATTGTTCGATTGAAGAACCAATTAAAATAATTCCATGATTTATTTAGACTGTTGCCTAGAAGTAAGAGCATCAGACTACAGAACTGAATCATTCTGTAGCATTATATTATAATAAAAAAACCAGCTGTTGTTGTAGCATTATATTATAATGTAAAACCAGCTGTTGTTGTAGCATTATATTATAATGTAAAACCAGCTGCTATTGTAGCATTATATTATAATGTAAAACCATCTGTTGTTGTAGCATTATATTATTATGAAAACCAGCTGTTGTTGTAGCATTATATTATTATGAAAACCAGCTGTTGTTGTAGCATTATATTATAATTAAAATCAGCTGTTGTTGAAGCATTATATTATAATGAAAACCAACTGCTGTTGTAGCATTATATTATAATGAAAACCAGCTGTTGTTGTAGCATTATATTATAATGAAAACCAGCTGTTGTTGTAGCATTATATTATAATGAAAACCAGCTGTT
>NW_013669681.1:15471-18330 GCF_000517525.1 Limulus polyphemus
TTTCTTAAACCCACGATATGTATGTCACACGTAACGGTTGTTCCACTGGATTCTAAAGATCTGCCTTACACGCAATGTCTAAATAACCCACGATATGTATGTCACACGTAACGGTTGTTCCACTGGATTCTAAAGATCTGCCTTACACGCAATTTCTTAAACCCACGATATGTATGTCACACGTAACGGTTGTTCCACTGGATTCTAAAGATCTGCCTTACACGCAATGTCTAAATAACCCACGATATGTATGTCACACGTAACGGTTGTTCCACTGGATTCTAAAGATCTGCCTTACACGCAATGTCTAAATAACCCACGATATGTATGTCACACGTAACGGTTGTTCCACTGGATTCTAAAGATCTGCCTTACAGGCGATGCCTAAATAACCCACGATATGAATGTCACACGTAACGGTTGTTCCACTGGATTCCAAAGATCTGCCTTACACACAATGTCTAAGTATCCCACGATATGTATGTCACACGTAATGGTTGTTCCACTGTTTCCGCGCAAAGCTACACGAGGGCTATCTGTGCTAGCCGTCCCTAATTTTGCAGTGTAAGACTAGAGGGAAGGCAGCTAGTCATCATCATCCACCGCCAACTCTTTGGCTACTCTTTTACCAACGAATAGTTGGATTGACCGTCACATTATAACGTCCCCACGGCTGAAATGGCACGCATGTTTGGTGTGACGGGAATTCGAACCCGCGGCCCACAGATTGCGACTCGAGCGCCCTCTAACCACCTGGTCATGCCGGGCTGTTCTAGAAAGATGTCACAGCGTCATTCATAAATTTTCTCATCGCGTTAATTTGGTATGATACTTGTAACGCATAAAAAGAACATGAAAAACACATTTATTTTTCTTGACTTTCACTAGATATACGTTTTATTTTTCCCTTGCAAGAATCTGTCTTCAGAAATAGATCATTGTTACTCCAAATTAAAACAATTAAAACACGGAAATTTCGCACGTAGTCTTTAAATTATAATTTAGTTCTAAAGCATTCCACCAGAGGGGAGTATCAAGAACAAAAATAGCGCTCATTTGTTTGTTTGTGCTTTTGATGTTAAGCAGAAAACCACACACAGGGATCTCTATGCTCTTCCCACCGCTGGTATTAAAACCCGATTTTAGCATTCTAAACCCTTGGCCACTTACCGCTGAGCCACCTGGAGGCAAATAGAATAAAGCTGCGAATCACTGTATCTGTCTTCAAGTTTACTTAGTTATTTCAATGTCTGCAATAAGTTCGTAAAAGTCTGGTGTAGGAATTGAAACAGAAACCCGAGACGAATCCTAACTTCTGAAACACGATCACAAAAATTTAAACAAAACATTTATTTACAATACTTGACGCAAGGCGTCTTCCTTTTTTGTGTAAATACTTTTAAGCCAAAGAAATAAAAGTTAAATGGTTATTTCTCATGAGTTAAAGTTACTCCTCTCTTGACATTTAGTGATCTTCTACCATATATACGTGTGTGTGTGTGTGTATATATATTTATATATATACATAAATAAAAATAAAATAATTAACTTAAAATACTTGAACATTACTAGCTTGGTATGTTTCTGGTGTCGAAAACATGCCACATTTTTCAAATAAGATTCCTTTCATGTTTCTACGGCATACACGTACGCATTTGATTATTTTTAATATTTCAAACAAAATAATTTTATTTCCTTTTAAGTAGAATAGCGCCCTCTATAAGAAATATTTTCTTTTAAGCGTCTTTTGTTGTTATCTTAAGATCCTCTAAATTGAAATACTAATTAAATTCATCAAATGTATGCCAATTTTTGTAATAAAGGATAAAAGACTCAAAGTAATTAATTTTGTAATAAAATACTTAAAGTAATTAATTTTGTAATAAAATACTCAAAGTAATTAATTTTGTAATAAAATACTCAAAATAATTAATTTTGTAATAAAATACTCAAAGTAATTAATTAGTACAAGTTGATAATATGCGTCACATCTAAGTTTTACATTTGTTTGTTTGATTTGAATTTCGCGCAAAGCTACACGAGGGCTATTTGCGCTAGCCATCCCTAATTTAGCAGTGTAAGACTAGAGGGAAGGCAGCTAGTCATCACCACACACCGCCAACTCTTGGGCTACTCTTTTTACCAACGAATAGTGGGATTGACCGTCACTTTATAACGCCCCCATGGCTGAAAGGGCGAGCGGGTTTGGGCGTGACGGAGATTTTAACCCGAGATCCTCCGATTGAGAGTAGAACGCCCTAACCGCCTGGCCATGCCGGCCAAGTTTGATATCTAAATTTCTAACGACCTAGCTCTAGTTTTAAGACTACATGACCAGCTTATCCATTGGACCCCCTGGATCTAGACCTAGGGGCACAGAAAAAAAATCTAACATCTAAAAATGTTTTAAAATCAAGTTTTATATTTTAACTGAATTTGACCAAAAAAACTGAAAGAAATTATAGTTTTCTTTTGTTCTCACATTTTTGTATGTTCATCACGTTTCATTATATTCATTACATTTAAACAATTTATATCAAATAATAATAATAAAAAACAACCTTATATCATTTTTGGTGGCCTTCCATTGGCTCAGCAGTAAACCTGGTGGCTTATAACACTAAAATTGGTGTTAGGTGATAAAATTAATCAAGCCCCCTATTTAAGAGCGCGGACCCTCCATTGGCTCAGCAGTAAACCTGGTGGCTTATAACACTAAAATTGGTGTTAGGTGATAAAATTAATCAAGCCCCCTATTTAAGAGCGTGGACCCTCCAGTGGCACAGCGTTAAACCTGGTGGCTTATAACACTAAAATTGGTGTTAGGTGATAAAATTAATCAAGCCCCCTATTTAAGAG
>NW_013669681.1:19080-31084 GCF_000517525.1 Limulus polyphemus
TATTACTGCTCAATTAAGACTAGCGCAGATAACCCTTGAGTAGCTTTGCGCGAAATTCAAACCAAACTAGAATTAATCTTGTCTTGGCTTCTGAAACACATTTTCAGAAGCATGATTTCATAGTTTTGAATTAAGGGTTAAAGTTTTCACTAAATCTTACTTTTAAAATGGTAGCCAAAACTAATACTATTAATTCATTTTTATCGTTAACAAAAGAAATTAATTTTCTTGTTGTAATTAGTTCCACAGAAACAGGAACTGAAGAAACGCGCCATTAGACGTCTTCTTTTGCTATGCAGTCGCCACCTAGTGTTCACAATTGAAATTAAAATATATCAGGACTGTACAAATATCTCTAACACATTCACGTTCGCAAAGTTAAAGCGTATAAAAGAAATGTATTTGATTTTGATTTTTAGCATATTTGTAATACTTAAAAAGTCATCATCAAGTAATTAAAAATGAAATTGTTTAGGTAAAAATACAAACACATACATTTTGACATTGAACCACAATATTAAGATGAAGAATAATAAAATGGTACAGCTTCTATTCCTATGGATCTTTATATTAAAACAAATTGTAATATGAGAAATGTTTCTGAATTTTCATTATTTTTTGCTTTTTCGTGCTCTGTCCATCGTTGGTATCGAAACCAGAATTTTAGTGTTGCAAGCCACGAGACTTACCACTGATCCACCGGATGCTTTTCGTATTTAGTAACGAGTATTTAGTGCTTTGGACTCGTAAACGGAAGGTTATGAGTTTGAGGCTGGCGTGTTGTGTCCTTGAGCGAGATATTTTACCCCAACTAGCACAAATACCCGATTTTCGAGCTGCGGGGTTCAAAGGCCATCTTCATGATTCTCAGGAACCCAAGTGCACTGATAAGACTTTTCCATTATACCCAATTACTTCTATAAGTACTCTAGGAGGAGTTCGTACCCGAAAACAAACCCTGTTTAAGTCACCAGCTCGTGGTACCTGAGCATGTTTGGTCCCCCTAGCTTGTGACTGGGGGTATGAACACAGTTTCAAAGAAACAAAGTTTAGCGACCTTGAGAGCTTACACCTAGACCCACGTTATGCTTGGGTGATCTTCTGATTTAGCTAGACCCCCTTTCGAATGGAGCGTTATACCATATACATAAGGGACAAACACGTCTTCCCCGAGTCCTCCTCTCGAGTTTGATCGTGCTAGTTTTAAAACCGTGGAAATAGCTTGAGGTCAAACATACAACTTGAATTGATATAAGATTGTCTCAACCCATCCAGCTGTACAATGGGTATCGACGGTTGGCTGGGGGTTAATCTATGATGTTCAGGGGTCACCATTCTGAACCCGCCAGTACCACTTCAAACCAGAATTCGGCATCAGCTCCTATGCGACATTTCGGCATGGGATGGAATTAACTTAAATTACAAACTGGAGTCAGCAAATATAATAATACATCATTGATTAATTAACCATTCATCACTAATAAATCACATCTGAACTTTTTATTATTCTTAATCATCTCAACCTGCAGGAAACCTTGGCGATTGGCAGGTAATTTCACGTGATCGAGAGCAAGCAGTCCACCATATGTCGTAATGACCATGATTTGGTATTATTGATAAAAGAACATTAATATGACCTTTGATGTTTTCAACCCGAATCTTATTCGCTATGTAGGCTATACGGTCAGATGAGACTCCAAGGTTCGGACATAGCCCATACGCTGTACGGTCATATGAGACTCCAAGGTTCAGACATAGCCCATACGCTGTACGGTCATGGGCTATGTCTGAAGGTTGGAGTCTCATCTGACCGTACAGCCTATGGGCTATGTCTGAACCTTGGAGTCTCATCTGACCGTACAGCCTATGGGCTATGTCTGAACCTTGGAGTCTCATCTGACCGTACAGCCTATGGGCTATGTCTGAACCTTGGAGTCTCATATTCCTGATTTTGAAATGTTGTGGAAGAGAGATAAGTTTACAGTACCCTACACGGGATATTTTTCACACTGCACTAGCTAGCATGTTTCACTCATTAATTAATTACTAATGTTATATAAGCAGCTTAAGGTACTTTACTGAAGAGATAGTCCAAATATTAATTTCCATGAAAGCGAAGATGTTATAAGTTTAAACAATGAATGTCTCTTTGTGTATTGGTACAAGTGATATACATAGTACAGTAGAAACGTGTTTTATCTACTCCTGCTATCTAGTGGGGAAAATAGCAGATTAATAATTGTATAATTTTTTTGCGTTCGGCCTTCTTTTTAGGTTACCAGAAAATACTATTTCCATGGGGGTAGGAGGTAATTTTACACACACACACACAACAGACCGTGAATCTAATTACATACTATCAAATATATATCTAGTCGTTTTTTTCTCGACGGAATTAATAACATCTTTATAACTACCAGTTTTTCCATTACAATAAACAAGTAACTAGGAAGAAGGAACTTATATTCACTTTACTATATAAATATAATACTATATAATGAATAATAATACACGACCTATTCAAGTAGCATCGGATTAGTTGTACAATTTGCTCACTAGATGGAGCCATTCTTCTCAATTTGCTTGAACGAAAGGTTAATCGGGTATCAAAGACGTAAAAGTTTACGTTGAATTTGTATGTTATTTTTGATTAATTATGTTTTATTTTATCACACCCAGAAAAAAAACAAACAATATTTCTGTATTTCGGTATGTCGAACTATATAATAATGACTATTTTAATGTAGCTAATTTAATATAGCGATTTGACCGAATGTGTGTGTGTGTGTAACTTGGTAACGATTATAATCTATTAATTGGGTAGCCTCGTTTACATAAGGTAAAATTACTAGTTGATAAACATAACTGATAAGTATATATATATATATATATATATGTGTGTGTGTACTTCCGATTATACAGTGTTCCTCTCATTCATCCGGGGGCCCGGCATGGCTAAATGGTTAGGGGGCGCTCGACTCGCAATCTGAGGGTCGCGGGTTCGAATCCCCGTCACAGTAACATGCTCGCCCTTTCAGCCGTGAGGGCGTTATAATTTACGGTCAATCCCACTATTCGTTGGTAAATGAGTAGCCCACGTGTTGGCGGTGGGTGGTGATGACTAGCTGCTTTCCCTCTAGTATTGCGTTACTAAATTAGGAACGGCTAGCGCAGATAGCCCTCGTGTAGCTTTGCGCGAAATTCAAACCAGACCACAACTAGGTACATATGGCGTATGATGGGTTGTAGACTTGAGCACCTACACCAGTTCCTAACTACACTGTTGTTACTTTATTCCATTGTAGTGTATGGTAACTTTAGGTGTGGAATGTTCTGGTGTTGAACACCTACATCAGTTCCTAATTAGACTGTTGTTACTTCATTCTACTGTAGTGTATAGTAGCTTTATGTGTGGAATGTTCTAGTGTTGAACACCTACATCAGTTCCTAATTACACTGTTGTTACTTCATTCTACTGTAGTGTATAGTAGCTTTATGTGTAGAATGTTCTGGTGTTGAACACCTACATCAGTTCCTAATTAGACTGTTGTTACTTCATTCTACTGTAGTGTATAGTAGCTTTATGTGTAGAATGTTCTGGTGTTGAACACCTACATCAGTTCCTAATTACACTGTTGTTACTTCATTCTACTGTAGTGTATAGCAGCTTTATGTGTAGAATGTTCTAGTGTTGAACACCTACATCAGTTCCTAATTACACTGTTGTTACTTTATTCCATTGTAGTGTATAGTAGCTTTATGTGTAAAATGTTCTGGTGTTGAACACCTACACCAGTTCCTAATTACACTGTTGTTACTTCATTCTACTGTAGTGTATAGTAGCTTTATGTGTAAAATGTTCTGGTGTTGAACACCTACACCAGTTCCTAATTACACTGTTGTTACTTCATTCTACTGTAGTGTATAGCAGCTTTATGTGTAGAATGTTCTAGTGTTGAACACCTACACCAGTTCCTAATCACACTGTTGCTACTTCATTCTACATGTGAAGCTCACAAATGTATGAGTTTTTTTGCACCGCACTAGATAACATGTTTCACCTAGTAATTAATTATTAATGTTACATAAGCAGGTTAGGGTAATTTAGAGATAGTCCAAATCCTAATTTCCACGAAAGCGATGACATTATAATTTTAAACAATGAATGTTTCTTTTTATATATTGTTAACTGTGATATAAATAATACAGTAGAAACGTGTTGTATCTACTCCTGCCATCTAGTGACACAAAAGTGCGTTTTTAGAAAATCAAATGGGTTCCTTGTTATCTAATTCCGACATGGTTGTTTTTTTGTTTGAATTTATGCACAAAGCTACACAATGGGTTATCTGTGCGCCGCCCGCAACGGGTATCGAAACCAGGTTTCTAGCGTTGTAAGCCCGCAGACACACCGCTGTGCCACTGGGGGGGGGGGCTGTTTGATTGAAATTGAAAATAATAAAAAGGTTGGGAGATTATGTTGCATACGGTTAATATTTCTCTAGATATCTGGTTAGTTTGTTGTTAAGGGCTATCTTTGCTTAGCCCACCAACCTTATTTTTAGCGTCGTAAGCCTGCAGTCTTACCGCTCAGCCACTGGGGGAACGTCTAGATATTAAGTGTTTAATATAACTGTAGTGTTGTATTTGAATAGATGTTAATAAAATATACACATATCGATATAATTAATGCTCCCCAGTTTACACCAAAAATTTCCTCTCTCTACACAGATTTTTTTCATGTAATTATTTTGTTTTTTCAACTTTAACATTCGCCGCACTTAATTTAATTAGGCCCGTCACTTTAAGCGCTTTTTTTCTCGTATTCTTCGATATATATATATATATCGAAACATTTAAAAATACATCTTCGGTCTCTTAGATCTGACAATTTCATTTAACCTTTCAAAAACAAAATAAAAGGGTTTCCCATTCCTTCAGCTCCACTTAGTTGTATAGAACATATATTTAGATCAGTCATTTCCTGCATATCTTTTTTTTTCGTCTTCTTCTTTGCCTACACTGGTAAAGAAAACAAACAAAACATTCGCCTCATCCAAGAACGATTTGAACTGTCAAAACTAATATTTATAGAGTTAACTATTATAATCTCTCCAACTCTACAATTTTGGGAAAGAAACAAGCAAAAAAAATAAAAAATAAAAAACCTCTGAACTTGCATACGTAATTACTCTGTAAAAATAATAAAAAAAAAATTGGTGAGTGAAAAAAAAAAAAGAGTTGTTAATATGTGAAACGTCTTTTGGATAACGCCCCCTAGTGGCTTAAGTTCGAATTTCGATACCTGTGGAGGGCAGCGTATTGTGTATCTTTGTACTTAACAACAACAGTTAAACCTTCGATTTTTCTAAAGCTGTACTGCTGGAGTGAACAGTGAAGTCGAAAGTTTTAAAAAGCTTTTACTGAAACACTAAGCCTATTCGTTGTATATACGTTAAGCCTTATGAAACCCCAATGTATTGTAGCTTCCAAAATTATTGGGATGTGCTCACGCGACAGGGAGTTGAAATACAAACAGAAAATGACACTCACAATATTACTTGTCATGAGACATTAGTATTAGGCCTATTACATTTTAAACAACGCATTTTTAATCTAGTCCCTTAGGGATGTGATAGAAGAATGAAAATAATATTGCAACAACTTTCGTTAGAGAGTTTAGAGAACGTTTGGTGTCAGGTTTTTTACTCTTTCAATCTGGGTTAGCGCGCCAGACAAATACAGCACCCCCTGGCGGCGGAACTCGGAATTGACTTTTGTTTTAACGGAGATCGGTAATGAGACAACTGATCAGTATAACTTTTGGTTTAGTTTGGTCTTCATGAAGAAACTGTCCGATGTCTGGGTGACGTAATACAGTGATGGTTGAATGAGGAAAAAAACAATGATTCCCATAGAGCGAAATTTTTTTTCATGGTCTCACCGTATTAATGTTAATATTTCACAAAATTTTACATTGTCTCACATTGATTATGTTCATGTGTGCGTAACAACATAATAATGTGTACATCTGCGAATATCGCAACACATTTAGTTACATACAACCATGATTATACTTTAGTCAGATACAACCATAACGTTTCTTTAGTTAGATACAACCATATCGTTTCTTTAGTTAGAAACAACAATGATTATACTTTAGTCAGATACAACCATAACGTTTCTTTAGTTAGATACAACCATGATTATACTTTAGTCAGATACAACCATGATTATACTTTAGTCAGATACAACCATATCGTTTCTTTAGTTAGATACAACCATAACGTTTCTTTAGTTAGATACAACCATATCGTTTCTTTAGTTAGAAACAACCATGATTATACTTTAGTCAGATACAACCATAACGTTCCTTTAGTTAGATACAACCATGATTATACTTTAGTCAGATACTACCATAACGTTTCTTTAGTTAGATATAACCATGATTATACTTTAGTCAGATACTACCATAACGTTTCTTTAGTTAGATACAACTATATCGTTTCTTTAGTTAGATACAACCATAATGTTTCTTTAGTTAGATACAACCATAATTATACTTTAGTCAGATACAACCATAACGTTTCTTTAGTTAGATACAACCATAACGTTTCTTTAGTTAGATACAACCATAACGTTTCTTTAGTTAGATACAACCATAACGTTTCTTTAGTTAGATACTACCATAACGTTTCTTTAGTCAGCTTTATTTCTAGTCCAGCAGTTTTTAGTCGTCGCCAAAAGCGGAAGTTTGAGTTCGAAGGATATATTGTCTTTAGAACCACGAGAGGTCGCTACAAGTGTTACTCCAACGTAATTACAATGACCTTTACAAGATGAATATTGAACATTACTGATATCAAAAGTCAGTGCGTGTAGATGTGGTATATGTAGAGATACAAGTAAATACAGGTTAAAATTATGTTACAGATATAAACATCAAAAGTCAGTGCGTGTAGATGTGGTATATGTAGAGATACAAGTAAATACAGGTTAAAATTATGTTACAGATATAAACATCAAAAGTCAGTGCGTGTAGACGTGGTATATGTAGAGATACAAGTAAATACAGGTTAAAATTATGTTACAGATATAAACAAAATTATTTAAATTTCGGTATCAAAATCCATCCTGTTGCGTGTAGCACAGAATTTAAACTTTCTAAAAGTTATTTTGGCTTTAATAAGTTATTTTCAATAATTCAGCTACGCAGATTTCGAAAATAATATTCATTTTTTTTTCTATCATGTAAAGATTTTTTTTTTTACAAATCGGGAAGAAAAAAAAAACTCTTACTTAGATCGAATTATTATTTCGTTTACCACAATGAACATTTTTAATTATTACGTTTGTTAACAAAAATACAAACAAACTGGAAAAAAGAGAAGAACATTGATGTCAAACGAATATGCATCCTCATTCATCCTGATTGCTTGTGTGTGAAATCTACGTCTTTTAGTCTCAAAACTACGTGTTGTGGTCTTTCTTTTATGTCTTGCGTTATGACGTTTTGTGAAAAATTTGTACGTGATGGAGAAAAATGGATATCATTTTCGGATTCAGCGTACAGGAATTATTGTAGAACATGTAAAAATTTCAAGACAATAAAACCATCGCAGGCCTGTTTAATCATTTTAAAAATTGTCCTGTGATAATGTAAAAACACAAAAACGTTGTTATCAACCCTTCTTGTGGTTTAATATAAAGTGGTAAATATTGTCCTTTATTTAAGAAAGTAAAATTAAGTCGTTATCAATGTTGGTCATTACGTTTTGGTATGAATATGTTTACAGAATCTATGAACGTGTATATAACTGACTTGTATTAAGGGACTCAGCGGTAAGTTTGAAGGCTTAGACACTGTGTCTAAAAAGAAACTAAAAATATTAATAAAACTGTTTGTGGACGAATTTTTTTCAGATATTTTTTTTTATCAAACTCTGTTTATAAGTTTTCATCAGGCTAATGAAACTGAGTCTTTTATCCAGAGATTTCTTATAAAGCTATAACACCATGGATTTTTATAAATCTCAGTTTAAATAACTTTTTTATACGTAGAATAATCGAATTGTGATTAAGTGTTGTTACGAACTATCCTAATTTACTTCTATTTTGTACAAAGTTCTCTCTAGGTATTCTGAGATGTGTCACTTTCACACCACGTGTTTATGTGGAGTTAATCATCTTACACAAAATATTCTTCTGTTTTTCACAAAGTTCTCTCTAGGTATTCTGAGATGTGTCACTTTCACACCACGTGTTTATGTGGAGTTAATCATCTTACACAAAATATTCTTCTGTTTTTCACAAAGTTCTCTCTAGGTATTCTGAGATGTGTTACTTTCACATCACGTGTTTATGTGGGGCTAATCTTATTCTGTTTTTCACAAAGTTCTTTCGGGCTATTCTGAGATGTGTCACTTTCACACCACTTGTTTAAGTGGAGTTAATCATCTTACACAATACCTTCTGTTTATAATATCGCCGTCATTTCTGTTAATCCTTTTCTCATCTACTGTTCAGATACATCCGGTCCATCTCAAAGTAAAGAAGAAACGGTGTGTGTCTAGTCAGTTACTCCGTACAAGAGTTTTCTTAAACCGAGTACTAGAGGGTCAGCTAAGACTCTTTCATCTTTCTTTGACATCAGACGATGTCTTCGACTACGAATACACCAGTACGACATACTGCGACTGTTCCGAAACGAGGTTTTCGACAAAGAATACATTAATACGACATTCCATTTCTGCAATTAGTGTCTGGATGATGTTCGTTGCAATATACTGTAAGTGATGTTTTTTCGTGTTTTTTTAGAAGATTACCAGTGATTGAGTCTTGTATTTACATTCACTCTGCTTATTACTGTCTTCAACTCACATATTAGCTAACCCCAACCTCAAAAAATCAAATAAACAGATCTTGAATTTTATATTATTGATTTAGATTTTGGCCAAAACCAGGTTTCTTCCGTGTAAGTACCTTTTTTGTACTTTCTTCTAATACCGCGAACAAATATTTGATATCAAACTTAGATTACCTCACGCACTTGGAGTTTAATCATTTAATCTATGTAATAAAAGATCTAGAGCTATAGATACAACATAAACATAAACATTGAACGTGAGGATCAATGTTTGAGCTGTTTTTTTGATCATTTGTGTATTCACTCTATATGTTTAAAACAAAAGTTAAACACGATTCATGTTATAGAACGAACAGGAGTGTGCTGTTGAACATAAACCGTATGTGAATGATCCCTAGTCCAATCAACAACAGTTTGGATTTAAAGATTCGGTTGAACAAGCGGCGTTTTTACTCTAGTTTAAAACTACGGTAATAGTTAACAAAACCCTTTCTCTTTTCTACACCAATTTCACTCTCATTGTTCGTACACGAGCCTTAATTTCCACACCAGTTTCACTCTCCTTGTTTGTACACGAATCTTACTTTCCACACTAATAACACTCTCATTGTTTGTACACGAGCCTTAATTTCCACACCAGTTTCACTTAAAGTAAGATTCGTGTACAAAGAAGGAGAGTGAAACTGGTGTGGAAATTAAGGCTCGTGTACGAACAATGAGAGTGTTATTAGTGTGGAAAGTAAGATTCGTGTACAAACAAGGAGAGTGAAACTGGTGTGGAAATTAAGGCTCGTGTACAAACAATGAGAGTGTTATTAGTGTGGAAAGTAAGATTCGTGTACAAACAAGGACCACACTAATAACACTCTCATTGTTTGTACACGAGCCTTAATTTCCACACCAGTTTCACTCTCCTTCTTTGTACACGAATCTTACTTTCCACACTAATAACACTCTCATTGTTTGTACACGAGCCTTAATTTTGACACAAATTTCACTTTTATTCACGAGTCTTACTTTCCACACCAATTTCACTCTCATTGTTTGTACACGAGCCCTTAATTTCCACACCAGTTTCACTCTCATTGTTTGTGTATTAATCTTATATAATACTTTTACGCGCTGTTCTTTCATTTGAAGTAGTTCTAGTCAACATTAATTCATGTTAAAACTTCTGTAAAATTCTGTTAATCGACCCTTAAGCAATCCTGATAAACATCATCAGAAATACGTCGATTGGATGTTTTATAACATTAGCAGTTATATAGAACGGTAATTCACCATGGAATACACATGGATCGGCTAGTCTTCACTTCAGTTTGTTTGTTTGTAGTTAAGCCTAAAGCTACACTGTGAGCCATCTGTGCTGTTCCCATCACGGGTATCGAAACCCGGTTTATAGCGTTATAAGTCCGCAGACTTGACCACTGGGGGATTCACTCCAGGATAAGGTATTCTAGAGCAGGACACATAGAAAAACTAGGGTTTTATATCTGCTATTTTCAACCCGAACGGACACCTTACGAAATAAAGAACTGAATGTGGAGGTCAGATATTCCATGGTTGAGACTGCTGACCTGCCGAAGTGCGACTAGTTCATCAGCCGTCACGTGGCTACTTTAAACCGAATAGTGAGATTGACCGTTGCAGTTGTAATACCCTCACAGACGTGAGAGCGGAACGTTTTCAGTGGCATATCGCGACTCGAATCTTAGATTTTCTGATTCTCAAGTAGAGACGCTACATTTAGCCAAGCACCCCCCCCCCCCAAAAAAAAATATCCTAGTCTTATCGACCTTGGATCATACTCTCTTTGTACTTTGGGGGCATAAGTACGTTGTAATAGTGACGGTCAAGCCCCAGTGTTCGTTTAGAGTAGCTCAAGAGTTGACTGTGAATACTGTTGAGTAGCTGACATTCCTCTAATCTACCAGTTCAACATTAGCTCAGGTAGGACTTGCGTGAATATCCGAAACACTCACTAATTCATAACAAAACCAAATCATAAGAAAATATTAATTGAACAAATCTTGGCAAGCTTTAAAAGTTTTTCTCATATATTGACCACACACTAGATGTCCACTGTATACAGACATTGTCAAAACATAAGAACAAGGTTTTTCTCATATATTGACCACACACTAGATGTCCACTGTATACATACATAAGTCAAGACATAAGAACAAGGTTTTTCTCATATATTGACCACACACTAGATGTCCACTGTATACATACATTGTCAAGACATAATAACAAGTTTTTTCTCATATATTGACCAAACATTGACCACTATAAATGTACATAAGTCAAAACATAAGAACAAGGTTTTCTCATATACTGACCACACACTAGATGTACACTGTATACATACATAGTCAAAACATAAGAACAAAGTTTTTCTCATATAGTGACCACACACTAGATGTCCACTGTATACATACATAGTCAAGACATAAGAACAAGGTTTTTCTCACATACTGACCACACACTAGATGTCCACTGTATACATACATTGTCAAGACATAAGAACAAGGTTTTCTCATATAGTGACCACACACTAGATGTCCACTGTATACATACATTGTCAAGACATAAGAACAAGGTTTTCTCATATAGTGACCACACACTGGATGTCCATTTTTTCATATACTGCCCAAACGCTAATGCTTTCTGCTGTATATACATAGTCAAGCCATAAGAGCGATGCTTTTTTTTCCACGCTATATATTTATGTATATTATTTAGTATCATATATTCTTAACTGGTTCAAAGTTTGCAATACCTGGATGCGGTATTTATGAAACTGTGATAAAAAGAAAATAAATAAAAACCCCGTACTTACGTACTAATACACAAAAACACTGTATTCGTCACCAACGTTTTTCGCTGACAACAACTATAACGTGTCCACGTATATGACATAAGAAGGTTATTTATTTACGTCCTAAGTTTGGGAAAGAGGAATGAGCAATTACTTCAGTAAACATTAACCCACATTCGATGTCGAGGAACCCACTTTGAGACTAATAATGGTTGGAGACGGCTTGAATGGGTAATGAAAAAAACTTTAATATAAGTTTAACATAACAGCAAATGTACAACGTTTGGTACCCGATGATGACAAAACCTTGTCGAAAC
>NW_013669681.1:31909-33283 GCF_000517525.1 Limulus polyphemus
TAGTGTTCACAGTGATTTGAGTCATGCAGTTCTACCTTCGATAACTGAACGCGTTTCAAACATAACATATTGTAGTGTTCACAGTGATTTGAGTCATGCAGTTCTACCTTCGATAACTGAACGCGTTTCAAACATAACATATTGTAGTGTTCACAGTGATTTGAGTCATGTAGTTCTTGTTAGAGAACTGGCTTTTTTAATTTATAAGTTATTTTTTTAGCTCTGTTCTATATAGTTATTTTATTTTTGGTTACAACTTATTGAACGTTAGTGGAACAGAAGCGGTTAAACGATATAAACTATATAAAAATCAGGGTTACCATATTGCACGAAATGAGAGTTATCTCTTGTACATAGAACGTATAATGAGAGTTATGTACATAGAACGTATAGTGAGAGTTATCTTATGTACATAGAACATATAATGATAGTTATCTTATGTACATAGAACGTATAGTGAGAGTTATCTTATGTACATAGAACATATAATGATAGTTATCTTATGTACATAGAACATATAATGAGAGTTATCTTATGAACATAGAACATATAATGAGAGTTATGTACATAGAACGTATAGTGAGAGTTATCTTATGTACATAGAACGTATAATGATAGTTATCTTATGTACATAGAACATATAATGAGAGTTATCTTATGAAAATAGAACATATAATGAGAGTTATGTACATAGAACGTATAGTGAGAGTTATCTTATGTACATAGAACATATAATGAGAGTTATCTTATGTACATAGAACATATAATGAGAGTTATCTTATGAACATAGAACATATAATGAGAGTTATGTACATAGAACGTATAGTGAGAGTTATCTTATGTACATAGAACATATAATGAGAGTTATCTTATGTACATAGAACGTATAATGAGAGTTATGTACATAGAACGTATAATGAGAGTTATGTACATAGAACGTATAATGAGAGTTATGTACATAGAACGTATAATGAGAGTTATGTACATAGAACGTATAATGAGAGTTATGTACATAGAACGTATAGTGAGAGTTATCTTATGTACATAGAACATATAATGAGAGTTATGTACATAGAACGTATAGTGAGAGTTATCTTATGTACATAGAACGTATAATGAGAGTTATCTTATGTACATAGAACATATAATGAGAGTTATCTTATGAACATAGAACATATAATGAAAGTTATGTACATAGAACATATAATGAGAGTTATGTACATAGAACGTATAGTGAGAGTTATCTTATGTACATAGAACATATAATCAGAGTTATCTTATGTACATAGAACGTATAATGAGAGTTATGTACATAGAACATATAATCAGAGTTATCTTATGTACATAGAACATATAATGAGAGTTATCTTATGT
>NW_013669681.1:33452-39251 GCF_000517525.1 Limulus polyphemus
CTTATGAAATAGAACATATAATGAGAGTTATGTACATAGAACATATAACCAGAGTTATCTTATGTACATAGAACATATAATGAGAGTTATGTACATAGAACATATAATCAGAGTTATCTTATGTACATAGAACATATAATGAGAGTTATCTCATGTACATAGAACGTATAATGAGAGTTATGTACATAGAACATATAATGAGAGTGGTTTCATGTACATAGAACATGTAATGAAAGTTAGAATGTTAAAATGATAGAATGTTAAAATGATAGAACGTTAAAATGATAGAACGTTAAAATGCTAGAATGTTAAAATGATAGAACGTTAAAATGCTAGAATGTTAAAATGCTAGAACGTTAAAATGATAGAACGTTAAAATGCTAGAATGTTAAAATGATAGAACGTTAAAATGCTAGAATGTTAAAATGCTAGAACGTTAAAATGATAGAACGTTAAAATGATAGAATGTTAAAATGATAGAATGTTAAAATGCTAGAATGTTAAAATGCTAGAATGTTAAAATGTTAGAATGTTAACACCTGTGAAATGTTTAGAATTATGTTTAGTTTACTTGTCAAAATGTTTAATAAATAATTAAATGTTTAAACAGAAACACTTCACGTGTTTAGTTCACACGTTTCGATTCTGTGTGTGTTGAAATATATCCAGTGTTTAGGTTCTTTCTACACATCCATGGTTTAAAAAAACAACAACAGTAACTGCAGGAGTTCTCCTTTAAACTCTCCTCAAAGATCTGTTGTCAGTTTCCTTTCTTTATACTGATGTGTTAGATATATTTTATTCTTCACGTAATTAAAAACGTTGGTATACGTACTATCTTATTTTATAACCAGGAGGAAAGTTAGGGTTAATTTAATGTATGTTATGTTGGTTTTCAAGACATTTAAAGTTGCTATAATTTGTATCTACTTTTTTACGAATAAATAAATGTTTCTATTTATGTGAGTTTTACCAGCCTCCAAATTTATATATATATCCTATTTAACTTATTTCAAAATGCGTAGGAAATATCTTTACTCGCCAGATAATAATAATAATAATAAAACCTTTTATTTATGAAGCCATTGCGGCTTCATAAGGGTTAGTATTTCTTTTATTTCTCTGATGGAGACGCACTGGCGAAACGTCAGCTAAAATAAAAAGTTTTATTATTATTATTATCTGGAGAGTACACGTTTGTTTCTTTTCTAACTTGATTCTCAAAAGAAATATATATTCCAGTGTGTGCATTATTTGTTGAACTTTGTGGTCTTCTAAAGCAAGGAACTGAAAAATGCTTGATTCGTGTTCAAATGTTTTCTTTATCCGTCCATCTTACCACTTTTATTCTCATTCATGTGTTGGTGTGTGCCCCTCCCCCTTTCAAGTCTAAAGTAATACATCTTAACACGTTTTATTAAGTTATCAGTTATTGTTTGGAATGTTCTCTTGTTTATAAATAACATTAATCCAACTTCGTTATAATTGTAAAACACACTACAATGTAATAAAAATATTATCCTCGAAAAAAAATATCATATTATGACTGACCTCTGGTGTCCCCCCCCCAAGTGGCTCAGCGGTAAGTCTAAGGGCCGAAAATCGGGGTTCGATACCTGTAGTGACACACAGCACAGAAGATAGTTTTTTTGTGTAGCTTTGCGCTTAACAACAAATAAAAAATATCCCCCGCTAGCTCAGCGGTAAACGTGTCAGCTTATAACGCTAAAATTCGGGGTTCCAGCCCTGTGTTGTGCCAGGCGCAGATAACTTATTGTGCATCTTTCGGCTTAACAATGAACAAGAAAAAAATTTACAACTTTAAATACTAAAGTAATGTATGCTGTTGTTTATTTTACTTTTTCTGAATGCTCTAATCTTTATTTTGTCGTCCTTAGGTATGTTCTTTGTTTGCAAAAAAGTCTCGGTCTCATGTCCTGGTAGTGGCGAACAAGTTTTGGTCTCATGTTCTGGTGGTGGCGAACAAGTTTCGGTCTCATGTTCTGGTGGCGGCGAACAAGTCTCGGTCTCATGTTCTGGTGGTGGCGAACAAGTCTCGGTCTCATGTCCTGGTGGCGGCGAACAAGTTCGGTTTCATATTCTGGTGGTGGCGAACAAGTCTCGGTCTCATGTCCTGGTAGCGGCGAACGAGTCTCGGTCTCATGTTCTGGTGGTGAACGAGTCTCGGTCTCATGTTCTGGTGGTGGCGAACAAGTCTCGGTTTCATGTACTGGTGGCGGCGAACGAGTCTCGGTCTCATGTTCTGGTGGCGGCGAACAAGTCTCGGTTTCATGTTTTGGTGGTGGCGAACGTTTTTAAGTATTGTAGTGTACATACATTCCCCTATGTTACTGTGAACAACATGAAACTGGGGATATAAATAGATCATCCACTATGGGTTAATACGTTTTTTTTTTGTTTTTTTTTAAGAAAAACATTAAATACATTGAGATTTTGACTTCGGTGTCAAAGGTCCAGAAAAATAAGATAATGAAGTGTTTAGTTAGGAGCCAGTTTCTTATAATGTACCTGACACGTATTGAAGTTTACTCAGTGTGTCATAGAACACGTATTGAAGTTTACTCAGTGGACATGGAACACGTATTGAAGTTTACTCAGTGGACATAGAACACGTATTGAAGTTTACTCAATGGACATAGAACACGTATTGAAGTTTACTCGGGGTACGTAGAACACGTATTGAAGTTTACTCAATGGACATAGAACACGTATTGAAGTTTACTCAGTGGACATAGAACACGTATTGAAGTTTACTCAGTGGACATAGAACACGTATTGAAGTTTACTCAGAGTACGTAGAACACGTATTGAAGTTTACTCAGTGGACATAGAACACGTATTGAAGTTTGCTTGGGGTACGTAGAACACGTATTGAAGTTTACTCGGTGGACATAGAACACGTATTGAAGTTTACTCAGTGGACACAGAACACGTAACGAAGTTTACTCAGTGGACATAGAACACGTAACGATGGTCATTTAGTGCATAAATGCTTACGTAATGAAGGGCTATATCATCAACATATAATACATGTAATGTGACTTTCGTTATGTTTACATAATAAGCGTAATGAGGGTTACTCCATGTACATGTGGTGGTGGTAACACATAATACACACATTGTGTACACAACATATACGGCATACTTATAAGACAAGTTGAGAACCTGGTGTACAGACACAATTCGTTCTCAGTGTATTTTAAACACGTACGAACAGATTTCTTGGACACTGGTTAGTCACGGCTCAGGCCAGGAAAAAAAAAATAATCACATTGCAGGCCAGGAAAAAAATAATATCGAATTACGTTTCTTACGCAAAAGTTAATCAGAGTTCAGGTTACGGAAACAAAATATCCAATCAAGTAAGTTTGTTTCACAATATGGGTGTCTGAGCTAAACATCAGAGTATCTGTACGTTTCCATAATAATATAAAAACCCTTTAAATATAGTTCAAAACTGCCTGTTATTATATATATATATATTATAGATAGACAGATGAATACATAGATGGATAAACAGATAGCCTAAATCTTTTCAGCACAGTACACACGATCTATGATCCGTTTCTGGACATCTAGTTCAACGGAAATGTGGGGGGGGGAGAGGGAGCACGAACAGGAGGGAGTTTGTCAGAGCTATTATACACCGATCATGAGATTTGCGAATTAAATCAGTTAATCGTACGTGTACAAATAAATGAACGGCAGTTAATCCGGCGCCCACCACCAACCGACAGTCCACTCCAGCGATCAGAGATCGTGTTGGGTCACATAATAAACTACCACCGCCCGCCCATGTGTTTTCGAGGACGAGCGGCGGTAGTACGGCTTTCACCTAATCTACCGACACGGATCCCTATTCGCGTGTCCCGCTGTGAAGGGAAGTGATTACACACACACACAGAGAACTGTGCCGATGAGCCAGGCCACCCAGGGGCGGCGCAAATCTGTTAGAGTGATGACAGAGATTGACGTTTAGGTCTCTTCTCCCGTTAAGCCTTCTACTGTACATATGCTTTATTTATTTACCTATTTATCGTTCTAGTTAACTCCGTCTATTATGTATTTTTTTTTTTAATGGAGTATGAACCATCATTGGAATAAAAGCATCCGTATATATATCTAAAATCTAAAACGTTTTTTTTTTTAAAAGACGTTTTATTTTGAGTTCACTTGATAGCCGCTTTCATGTTTTACATTTAAAGTTTTTCTCTTTCGGACGCGAAAGTAATTTTTTTTCTTCTTTCTCTCACACGTGAGCTTCCTGTTCAATATAGGGGGCCAGGCGTGGCCTACTGGTTATCATGCCGAACTATAGACCTGCGGATTTACGGTGAAATCCTATAATTTGACCAGATAAGAACAGCCAAAGAGTTGGCGGTGCGTGTCGTTGACCAGCTGCCTTCACCCTATTCTATGGCTAAAGCAAGTAGTTCTTGTGTAATACGCAGTCCTCTGTCGTTCAGAGGTAAGTCTTTGAGGTTATAACTCTAAACACCGGGTTTCGATACCCGCGGTCGCAGAAAACGTACATAGTCCATTGTGTAGCTTTGTGCGATATATATAGATAGATATATATATGAGTGTTTTTAACTAAGGCTATGAGTTATACCGTTAAGAAAAAAAAAGGATTGTTTTCTTTAACCAAGTCAGCAAAAAATGTACAAAAGTAAAATTGTTGACCACAGTAAATCGGGTACACATTTGTATTTCCAATCGTCACGCACAAATGCTATAATGTTTGTTTCGGAATTTCGTGCTATTTAAAGGCTATTTGTCAATAGAACTCCCTAATTTTGAACCTAGAGATTTGAGGGGAGGTAACTAGTTAACAGTACCCTCCGCCAATTCTGATCGAGTAGTTCCATTTGACCATCATTCTTATGGCGCACACCCAAAGTAGAAAACGGATCGCGAACCGTGAATCTTCGGACTTGTAATCTTGGCACGATAACAGCTTGGCCATGCCCATCCCATAGGGGCGGGGAATGATAACAAAAAAGACTGATGTTAAAAAGGATGCAGTAAAAGACAATAAGGGGAGGCATAACATCATTCAAGGCGCCAAAATGCATATTACAGATTACGTAATTTAATACGCCGAAATACATATTACAGATTACGTAATTTAATACGCCGAAATGCATATTACAGATTACACTGGGAAAATATTTATTATCAATTCACAGAATAAAACCAACTCCCACTGTAGATCTTCAGTAATTCATTTACCCTGCCCTGGTGGCAGCTTTGAAAAACACACATCCATTATTTGAAACTCTCTGAACTCTCAAACTCGATAAACGTGTGTTTTATTGTAAAGAGTGCCCTATGTTTGTGTCTGAAGTTTGTAGCAAAGTGTAAAACGTTCTGTTCTGACAGTTTTGTCTCCCAAAACTAGCACATCATCCCCCTCCCCCCAGGAATTTTGGCTTCATCAGAAATACGTCTAAAATCTGCGTAAGTCCCACATGGAATTGTTTCTTAAAACAAAATAAGATTCTTACGTTGTATATAAAACTATAAGTTTATTAGCATATTAAACTTTTCTATTTTGAAATATGCTTTAGTTATTAGCTCTCAAATTAGCGACTTATTTCCATACCGTTTACTACCGGTTGGGGCCCGGCATGGCCAGGTGGTTCGGGCACTCGACTCGGAATCTGCGCTTTCAACCGTGGGAGCGTTTTTATGTGACGGTCAATCCTACTATTCGTTTTGGTAAAAAAGTAGCCCAAGAGTTGGCGGTGGGTGGTGATGACTAGCTGCCTTCCCTCT
>NW_013669681.1:39374-41809 GCF_000517525.1 Limulus polyphemus
TGCTGTTGTTGTTGTTGTTTTTTTTGGGGGGGGGTGTTTTGAATTTCGCGAAAAACTACACAAGCCGTCACTAATTTTACAGTGAAAGACTGGTGGGAAGAAAGGCCGAAAACACCGCTGCAGAAGTGATGATCTAGGACAGAGGGGTCGTAGAATTTAGCTTGCCCGTTATTCATAATTAAGACTATTTATTGTTAATTGTAATTATTATTATTATTATAGGATTTTAGTAATTATTCTGGTTGTAGTTATTATATAATTGTAGTTTTTTAAAAAATACAATAAAGACCCTCTACTTAACAAGACAAAATAAAACGTAGCTTTTTTGCTTAATTCCACGCGTGCATGTTTTATATGAGCTCTCTAATCCGTGGCCCGGCATGACCAGATGGTTAGGGCGCTAAACTCGCAATCTGCGGGTCACGGGTTCGAATCCCCGTCCCACCAAACATGCTCGCCCTTTCAGTCGTGGGGGCGTTATAACGTGACGTTCAATCGCACTATATGTTGGTAACAGAAAGAGTAGCCCAAGAGTTGGCGGTGGATGGTGATGACTAGCTGCCTTCCCTCTAGTCTTTCACTGCTAAATTAGGGACGGCTAGCGCAGATAGCCCTCGTGTAGCTTTGTGCAAAATTCAAAACAAACAAATAAACTCCAATCCACAGTGAGCACTGAAAGGAAGCTATTACCCCTAAAATTTCTTTTGCAATTTTTGCATGGACTAAACTGTTATGCGTGCATGAATACAGACTCATTGGAAACGCGACGAAATATAATTTGGTAGAAATACTGCAATACGTTATCTAGGTTAGAAATTCGAAAGTTTCCATATGGTAATTTTAGGGTTAAGTAATTAGAAAATTTGATTTTATGATGAAAATATTTCATAAAAATGGCAGAGAAACCAGAATGGTAAAAAGCGTAGCCGGACGTATAATTTCGTACACAAATACACCGGAAGGCTTAAAGACTTTGGTGGTGGAACAAATTGGGAGTGGGTGGGGAGGAATGCTTATTGTTTGACCTTAAAATGTTAAATCCCTATATGACTGAAGATTATATAGGTCTTAACAATGTTATAGTATAACTTTTAGGACTAACAAAATCTCCATCTTTTCTTTTCCCTCTATATATACAGATATTCATTACAGTTAAGCCTAATTTCTGCCTATGTCTCTTTCTTGTTTTCGCATATCAAGACCTCATTCCCGTTAAGCCTAACTTCTTTTTGTATTAATTTTATTTACTTTGGTAACTACCATATTATTATATCAGCCAATACGTTTAATTCCAAATTCAGAACATAATAAAAAGAAAGTAGGCCTAGGTATAAACCTCAGTGACGTAACGCATGTACACAGAATAATAATTAAATTTAAATTATTCTGATTTCGAAGTCTTGAAGAAAAAAAAATCTATATATTCGGAATTTTCCAAAATATTCTATTTTGTGTTCTTTTTGTATCTTGCAAAATTATTTGTCACACTTTAATGTGTGAATTGTCCCGCAACCTTAGCTATGCACAAGAAGAAACGTTGTTGATATTTTCACACTGCACGGCCCCCACACTCTAATTTTTCAAGCATATCTATTCACAATCTAGAATTATCGATCACAGAGAAGGTAAGCAGTGAGATCACCTGCCACCTATAAGGCTATTCTTAACCAAATAGATGAATTGGCCATCGCATCTATAAAACTCCCTCAACTGAAAGTGCAGAACGTGTTCAGCGAAGTATCGTGGCTCGAGCCTTGGACCTTCCGATTCGTAGTTCGCAACCCGGTACACTAATCATTAGGCCACACCCGTACCCCATGAAGAAAGTTTAAGTGGTCAGTCTTCATTGTGTCGTAAAAAAGGTTTGTCATGATTGGTGTATCACTGTTGAATAAGCTTTTTATGTTAGACTTAAAGTTGTTTGTAGACGAATAAGTTTGTTACCGTTTCTGTAAACGTCAGCTGACTGAAGTCTAGCATCGTTTGATGACAAAATTAGGGTTAAGTAGTAAGAAAATATTATGGCTATTGAGAAACACGAACGGAATTACCATTTAAACCATATCAACTTTTTCAGCTCATTTTCTTCAAGAGTCACAAAACCTATCGTTACCATGTGAACCCTTTCAACTTTTTAAACTCATATTTATTTTTTTCTAATCTATTTATTCACAAAATTGCTTGTGGATCCATTACAGGGTCTGTAATAATACACAAATCACAAAATCAACGTTAACAAAAGTACAGTCACTAAAACAATTAATCCCACTAATCATTCTTAGGGTTTCCAATGTAGAAAATGGGTAATTTTTCCCCTTTTTATCAGTTCGTTACACTCAATGCTGTAATAGTTACAAACATAATACATATGGACCCAACCGGTAGTTTGTTTGTTTGTTTTTAAATTTCGCGCAAAGCGACACGAGGGCTATCTG
>NW_013669681.1:42559-51012 GCF_000517525.1 Limulus polyphemus
AATAGTCAGTGTCCCTGCCTATCCTATGTTCCCCACGACAGATACAATAGCCAGTGTACCTGCCTATCCTATGTTCCCCACGACAGACACAATAGTCAGTGTACCTGCCTATCCTATGTTCCCCACGACAGACACAATAGTCAGTGTACCTGCCTATTCTATGTTCCCTACGACAGACACAATAGTCACTGTACCTGCCTATCCTATGTTCCCCACGACAGACACAATAGTCAGTGTACCTGCCTATCCTCGATTTCGAGGGTTGTTTTTTAAGGGTTCAGAACAAACCGTTTCATACGTATGATAATCGTTTCATACATCAGCTTTAACATTTACCACTGACACGAATCTAGTAAATTTCATTTCACCATTTCATGGTCTGATTAACGATGCGTCACCTCAGCGGTCATGTTCCCTGAAACTCTATTCTTAGCAGCTCGTGACAGAAGTCTGAGTCTGAAGTCTCTGTAAAAAAAAAAAAAATTAATTTTTACTAATTGCTTTTTAGTCTCGCTCTAAGTGTGTATCTTACTGTGACTGGAAGTTATTGTTAATTATGCTAATTATAAGACCCAAAAACTCGAGCGCTTTCGAATAGTTGACTATTCTTCTCCAGGAGAACAAAGGGTATATCTATCTGCTTGTCTGTCTATCCATCCAGGCCCGGCATGGCCAGGTGGTTAGGGCGCTCGACTCGCAATCTGAGACTCGCGGATTCGAATCTCCGTCCCACCAAACATGCTCGCCCTTTCAGCCGTGGGGACGTTATAATGTGACGGTCAATCCCACTATTCGTTGGTAAAAGAGTAGCCCAAGAGTTGGCGGTGGGTGGTGATAACAGCTGCCTTCCCTCTAGTCTTTCACTGCTAAATTAGGGACGGCTAGTGCAGATAGCCCTCGTGTAGCTTTGCGCGAAATTAAAAACACAAATAAAATAAACTCTCCATCCGCACGTCCGTTAGTATGCCTATCTGTACATCCATCTACTTATTACCTATCTATCTACCTATACCTATCAACATGTCCATCCGTCAGTCTGTCTTTTTATTTATATACCTCTCTCTGTGTAGCTATCCATCCTGCTCATCTATAATGATTGTTAATAACTGGCTTGTTTGTTTGTTTTTGAAATATGCAAAGCTACACGAAGGTTAGCTGTGTTGGCCGTTCCTAATTTAGCAGTGAAAGACTAGATAGAGAGAGAGAAGGCAGCTAGTCAACATCACCCACCGGCAATTCTTGGGCTACTCTTTTTACTAACGAATAGTGGAATTGACCGTCACTGACTGGGATTCGAACCTACGACTCTTAGATTGCGAGTCGAGGCCCTAACCACTAGGCCGTGCCCCGCCCAATAACTGGTATTAAGTTATGTTGTAAATAAACTTTTATTAAAAACGATTTCCAAATTATGGTCAAGTATTTCAGGAAGACTATGTGCATTGTATAATTTATTAGCGCTTATACCCGTATGAGAAAGATCATTCAAATAAGGTGTGTGATTTGATTATTATTATCATAGGGAAAAAATATCTTAATATAGTAATTGTCTGAAGTACAAAAACACAGCTTTAAGTAATTCCAGCGACAGTGGTATATGTAATTTAATTAATATAGGCTGAAATCACCGATTGTCTATATAAATATAATAATACTGTCTGTCGTCTGTCCATGTAACTACTTCGCAGGGTGTGGATGGAATTTCTCCTAAAGTCTGATATGGAAATTTACTAGGTCCATGCGGAGGTACACAAATTTTCAGTTTTGCATCTTGAAGTTTTTGTGGGCGTTTTTTACCACTACTTCGCCCCCTGTTGATGGATCTTCACCGTTGCTTCCCTTGTACGTAATTATAAAAAACGCCCATAAAAACTGCAAGACACAACATATGAAATCGCAATTTTGCACGTATCTCTGTGTGGACCTAACAAACCTTCATGCCGAATTTGGTGAAGATCCATCAACAGGGGGCGAAGTAGTGGTAAAAAAAACGCAATAACACTAATAAAAACCGCAAAATGCAAAACTGAAAATTGTTATGTATCTCCCCATGAATCCAACAAACCTTCATGCCAAATTATTTTCATGTCCTAAGATAACCCATCATTAATCATTAATTCACACAACTTCCGTCCAGAGCACGGGTCCTCCAGCTAGTGTTAGAATATATGTAGGATAAACAACATGGTGAATTACAACTGTTTTCGAAATAACGGCCTCAAGGATGTCGATGGTTAATTATATATCAATCTATTGTGGAGTTTCCGCCTTTGTTCCTTTGTTGCTGCGAGATATATATATATATATATTACAAGTTTTTAGGTTGTTTGTTTTAATAGAAAGTTAAATGTTTTGTATTGTATACGTAAACGAGTAACTACTTGGCCTAGCCATCTAACATTTTTCAAATATCGGTCTGAAGTTGGTGATTGTGAATAAAATAAATCCCGACAACATTTCCTTAAGATTGTTTGAAGTTAGGCCTAAAGTAACACAACGGGCTATCTGTGCTCTGCCCACCACGAGTATCGAAACCCGGATTCCAGCGTTGTAAATCCTCAGACATACCGCTCTGACACCAGGGGGCATTTCCTTAAGAAACAATAGAACATCTGTCATCCATTTTAAATACGAGTGAGTATGTAATATTTAGTTATAGATATCACTTTTTTGTGGGTATATTGGAGTAATCGAGAATTTGTTTTCTGTTGCTCTAATGATTGTGTTTTGTGCGTGAGACTTTTAAATGTTGTTTGTAATGAAAAATATAATCCACCCATCTATGTGCCGTGTTTTACATAGAACCCTGTACTAAGGATAAGGGCCAAAACTGTAATATCAGTAAAATCCGTTCAAACTGTAAAATCTTATCAGAATAATATTATTTTTAATTTATGTACAAAGTAGTCGTTTGCAAATGAATTATTTATATTTGAAGTACTTCCTGTTCACACGTTATTAATTCAAATACGGTTTCTATAGCAACACTGAGCAAATGAATTATTTATATTTGAAGTACTTCCTGTTCACAAGTTACTAATTCAAATATGGTTTCTATAGCAACACTGAGCAAATGAATTATTTATATTTGAAGTACTTCCTGTTCACAAGTTACTAATTCAAATATGGTTTCTATAGCAACACTGATTTCAAGAGCCAAAGCCACCCTGACGTGTACAAATAATAAAATATGTCCATGTTAAAATATTCTATGTAGCACTCCATAAAATTCAATTGTATTATCCTATCACGCCATCTTACGTGTCATATGAAAACCCTTTCCTGTATTTTGTTTATCACAGTGTAAAACAAAGTCTATCGTTAATAACCCAAGTTATTCATTTGTTGATTTTTTCACGTCTATCAACTCGTAGATTAAATACCATAGGGTGAGAAAAACGGATTGTATTAAAAACCAATCAGAAAGCTCGATTTTGATGTCATGGTAACATCAGCTCCGCCTCTCGTGTTTACTTTCGCTTGGCTAGTTGGGACACTGTAGAACGACCCCTTCGCCGGCCATCTGGAACCCGGGGACCCGGACCACCCGGGTGGAGCCTGCCGCTGCCGTTATCGTGATGACACGGAGAGTTAACAGCGGCGAGTGCCCCCACACAGCTAGGCCTCTCCGCTTTATGGGAAGAGGGTCAGCTGTTAGCTGGAAGAAGGGTCTCCATGTTTACTTTAAGCTGTGAGAGCGTAAGTGGCTGGGTTATTTACATAATCCCTAAAACGTCAGGTGGCTCTGTCAAACCACTGGCTAAATTGTCAGCATGTTTATAGAAACATAAATAGAGTTTATTTCTTGCTTCACACTTCTCACAACCAGAATCACACGTGTTGTACACAAAATTCTCAGGAGATGTTATCCCTATAAGCTCACGATGTGACGTAAAATGTACACTGGTGCCACTCTTTCTACACTCATCTTCTGTACGTTTTCCCGAGAAAACAGAGCTTTGATTGAAAAATCCTATTTAAACAGTATAAACTCACACCCAAGTGCTAACCTCGTGACCAATGAATACGTTTGTTTATGAAACAGTAGAAATCGGAAATATATTTACTTGGTCCGAAGTGACACTCTGGATACAATATATTACTCAGTACGTGTATTATGATTCTGTTGAAACAAATGGATAAGAACCAGAATACGTGGTTTAGTGTGGTGAAACTTCCCCATCCTTGTCAGAAAAAAAATCAAATTCAATGTGTGTTGAAGAGACATTTTTTTGGAAGACCTGAAATGGCTGAGAAAAACAAAAACGAAACGAAATCAAATTCAATGTGTGTTGAAGAGACCTTTTTTTGGAAGTCTAGAAATGGTGAATAAAAGCATAAATGTGTATTGAAGAGACATTTTTTTTGGAAGCCCTGAAATGGCTGAGAAAAACGAAACGAAATCAAATTAAATGTGTGTTGAAGAGATCTTTTTTTGGAAGTCTAGAAATGGCTGAAAAAAACAAAAAAACGAAACGAAATCAAATTAAATGTGTGTTGAAGAGACCTTTTTTTGGAAGTCTAGAAATGGTGAATAAAAGCATAAATGTGTATTGAAGGGACCTTTTTTTTTGGAAGACCTCAAATGGCTGATAAAAACAAAAAAAACAAACGAAATGAAATTAAATGTGTGTTGAACAGATCTTTTTTGGAAGCCCTGAAATGGCTGAGAAAAACATAAAACGAAACGAAATCAAATTAAATGTGTGTTGAAGATATCTTTTTTGGAAGCCCTGAAATGGCTGAGAAAAATAAAAACGAAACGAAATCAAATTATATGTGCGTAAAAGAGACTTTTTTCGAAGTCCAGAAATGGCGAATAAAAGCAAAAAAAAAAAGCAAAAACGAAACGACATCAAATTAACTGTGTGTAGAAGAGTCTTTTTTGGCGAAAACAAAAACAAAAAATGAGCTCCCTGTAACTGATTTGTCGACAAGAGTAAACTATCTACTTGTTGCTCTTTTCGTGTGTAAACTTCAAATTACATATTGGCTTCATGGTCAAATTAAAAATCATTGTTGGGTTGTTAAGATTGATTATTGTCACAATTAAAACTACTGGAAGTCCGAATACAATCGAGATTTCGAGGAGTCAGTTTAGGACTATTTTAGCTAAAATAAACTTTTAACTTTTTTGTCACAAATACAAGAAACATGATAATTATTCTTCTCCAAAAACTAACTATTGTTTAACTGGAGGCAGTAATGCTATTTTAGTATATTTCTATCTCCTCTTCTTTACGGACATTTCGCACCACACATGGCATATTCTTGTCCAATGTACAATGCGTAGAACACGTGTATCAGAATATTAATTCCATTTAATTGCATTAGAAAACAAAGGAATATGTATGAACCTGGGGTACCAGGACTATTCAAAAAGAGACCTGCAGTAAGCCCCAAGCAGAGCGTAGTATATTGTTACAGGTGAGAATTCACGAACACAAAGGTCAGTGGCAAAAGCCGTCCACGTGTCTCAAGCAATAAAACATTAATATACAACATAATCAATAAGGATCGCCGTCTGTAAACGAGGCCAACAGGGTATGGATTCACCAAGATAAGGGTTCCAGTCATACCTCTTGTTTAAAAATAACGCAAGCCTCAAACATCTGGAGAATGAAACGGGTATTGATGCTATTCCATACAAATACACATAGATCGAGTCGCTGGACGCAGCGCCTAAAAGTTTCTGTGCGATCGAACTGATGAAATTCGCGCTGGGAAACCATTGAACTTATGGACTATGGAAAACCTGTAGGAAGAAACTGTATGATTTAGACATAACAGCCTTACAACGAAACTTTTTCTAATGATAATTATGCTGCAGGGCTATTGTCAAGATGCATGGTCTTCAGATAGAGCATGACCAAACGTAACAATGTATATATATACTTCATCTATCACTTTTTGTTTCACCCGTACTATCACTTTTATAACGCGCTCACAGATGAAAGTTAGGAGTGTGTTCAGTGGCACATTGTATACTCGAATCCTGGACTTTTCAATCCACAGCCCCGTATCCCAAGTACTAGGTCACGCGTGATCTAAGCGTAGACTGAACTTGTCCTGTATATGTTTGTACGTGTGTTATTCAGTGAAATGACATAAAGCATTTGTTTCAGCATTTCTGGGGCATTTACGGTAATCAATGTGGTATTACGTCATAATAAGGCTGATAATAAGTTTTATTGTAAACCTTTCGTTGTGGAGAGTGTGACTAAAGCAAGACGTAGGTGGGAACTGTAGTCCTTGTTTGTTTGTTGTTAAGCACAAGTTTACACAATGGAACATGTGAGCTTATAGCCCTCCGCTCCACCCAATTGAGGTGATAATAGTAATAACGGAAGTTTCAAGATGTTGCTTCCTTTTAATAAATTAAAGAAGACACACTAGTGGTGTCCAGGTATTCTGTGCTGTTAAGGATTCCATTAGAAAACAAAGGAATATGTATGAACCTGGGGTACCAGGACTATTCAAAAAGAGACCTGCAGTAAGCCCCATGTAGAGTGTAGTATATTGTTACAGGTGAGAATTCACGAACACAATTGTGTAACTATAACTGCTATACAATTTCTTCCTACAGGTATTCCACAGTCCATTTAGTCCACAAGTACAGTGGTTTCCCAGCGCTCATTTCAACAGTTCGATCGCACAGAAACTTCTAGGCGCTGCGTCCAGCGACTCGATCTATGTTATAGCTAATGGAAGTCAGGAGTTAGAGGATTTAATTGGCAAGGACTATAATTAAAAGGTGTAAGTTGTTAAAACACAAATCTGTATTAAGCCCTGAGAACAAGATAAAAAAAAAAACAGTAGTCGTTGTTCCTCTCCAGTGGTAGAAGACTTATAACACTAAAACCCGGGTTTTGATACCCGTGGTGGGCACAGCAGAGATAGCCCATTATGTAGCTTTGTGCTTAACAACACAGAATAAAGGTAAGTATATAAAGATGCAAATTAAAAGTTCGTAATGGAGAGAGAGAGGTTTATTGTTTTAATTAGGAAAAAAAAATAAACAGCCAAAATATACATACCGGATGTGAGTGGATTTTATGGACGAGAAAAGAGACAACAAAGAATCCTTGTTCACTGGCGTGGGACTAAAGGAAAAAAGGCCCAAAGTTGTGGTCTGAAATATGTAACACAGAAAATCAGATTCAAGAACTACATTAGTGAATACACTGGGTTCTAGCATAGATCTTTGAGGCCTAATGACAGAATACAGAGACTGAGAATTTAAAACTAGCATGTTCTTGGGGTGGAAATTATGGGTAGATAGAACCACAACTTGTCAACAGTCTCTTCCTCCCCCAACTTTAATTTATTACAAGTCAAGGATTAAACGTTATGTCTGATCTCTCCATTCAAACGTTATTCCTGGAAACGTAGGTTTGTTTGTTTTTGAATTTCGCGCAAAGCTACACGAGGGTTATATGCGCTGGCCGCCCATAATTTAGCAGTGTAAGACTAGAGGGAAGGCAGCTAGTCATCACCACCCACCGCCAATTCTTGGGCTACTCTTTTACCTATGAATAGTGGGATTGAGCGTCACTTTATAACGCCCCCACGGTTGAAAGGAAACGTAGGCAGTTATTTTCTTTAGGTTAGTTAGCAGTTATTTTCTTTAGTATAATTAGCAGCTATTTTCTTTAGGTTAGTTAGCAGCTATTTTCTTTAGGTTAATTAGCAGCTATTTTCTTTAGGCTAATTAGCAGCTATTTTCTTTAGGGTAGTTAGCAGCTATTTTCTTTAGGCTAATTAGCAGCTATTTTCTCTAGGATAGTTAGCAGTTATTTTCTTTAGGCTAATTAGCAGCTATTTTCTTTAGGGTAGTTAGCAGTTATTTTCTTTAGGTTAGTTAGCAGCTATTTTCTTTGGGATAATCTGGTTTTCACGTCCTTTTTGACAATTGTGTTTTCTTTATTTTGCTTTATGTGTTATGTGTTTAGGATTAACTGTTTACTAGTTTGTTTGTTTGTTTTTAAGATGAGTGTTGTGTGCCTGCCTTAGTAAGTCACATAGAGATGACTAGCGAGTTGTGCTAACTAACCTAAATAAAATAGCCGCTAATTATACTAAAGAAAATAACTGCTAACTATCTTAAAGAAATAACTGCTAACTATCCTAAAGAAAATAATTGCTAACTATCCTAAAGAAAATAACTCCTAACTAGCCTAAAGAAAATAACTGCTAACTCACCTGAAGAAAATAACTGCTAACTATCCTAAAGAAAATAACTTCTAACTAACCTAAATAAAATAGCCGCTAATTATATTAAAGAAAATAACTGCTAACTAGCCTAAAGAAAAATAACTGCTAACTAACCTAAATAAAATAGCCGCTAATTATATTAAAGAAAATAACTGCTAACTAGCCTAAAGAAAATAACTTCTAACTAACCTAAATAAAATAGCCGCTAAATATATTAAAGAAAATAACTGCTAACTATC
>NW_013669681.1:51914-52748 GCF_000517525.1 Limulus polyphemus
GTATATATATGTATATAGAACAGGTGTGCTGTATATATATGTATATAGAACATATGATTGTAGATATATATAGAACATATTACTGTATATATGTATCTAGGACATATGTGCTGTATATATATGCATATAGAACACATGACTGTAGTTGTATATAGAACAGATGTGCTGTATATATATGTATATAGAACATATGGCTATAGTTGTATATAGAGAGGAAGGTTAAATCTTGTATCAAACGTAATAATAACATTTAATTTTTTGATTTTTTTTTGGAACAAGTGGACGACAATTGGTTTATAGACTTGCTAGGAACAAAACTGTCACCAATTTATTTACCATTCTGGCAGTTGAAACGATTAAAAAAGTGACTTATCGATTTTATTCTTCTCGTTTGCCGAAAAAGCTCAGCCACCAGGTGCCTCTTCGCTCGAATCTAGGAACCCACAGTAAAGATTAACTCACACGTACTAAAGAACTTTTAATAATATGTGCATTTATTTGGCAAAAATTTGATTTGTTTAGCACAAATTTACACAATGAGCTCTCTGTGCTGCGTTCTACGCATGGACTCGAATCCCGGATCTTAGTGTTGTGAGTCCGTAACTGATTTCCGATACACTGCTGGGGCAGCTAGCAAAGAAATATAACTAGCGGCCTATGACAGTATTTCTATTATTTACTGATATCCAGCAGCAAACAAACAAAATTACGTAACACTATTTCTTATACATTATACGACCTCTACTTAAAGCACATTATATAAGTCTATATAATATATCTGGTTATATTTCTCTTGTGGCCCGGCATGGCCAGGTGGTTAGGGCGCTGGACTCA
>NW_013669681.1:52942-53991 GCF_000517525.1 Limulus polyphemus
TAACAAACAAACAAACCATTGTGTAGCTTTTCGCGAAATCCATAACAAACAAACAAACTATTTCTCTGGAATAGGAAATTAAATCTCACAATCAAATAATGAATTTGTTATGGGTTTCCTATTTCTTTTAGAATTTTCGCGTAAAATCGCGTAAAACTACACAAAGGGATACCTGCCGTTCCTAATTTTAAGCTGATAGAATAAAGGGACGACAGCTATTCAACAAAACCCACCGTCAACTCTTGGGATACTCTTGTGTGGCCAAATAGTGCATTTAACGGTCACTCTTATCACTCACTCACAAATATGGAGCTGGTTTTTGTGCTAACGGGACTAGAACTTTAAATTCCCGTATTTACAGTGAAGGCTCACTAAATTTTAAGCCACGTCTGAACCTTGATTGAAACAAAGATACACGTATATAAAACTAATGTTATTATTTTCTTATTTGTTGTGGAGCTCGAAGCCAAACAATGGGCTATTTGGGCTTTTCCCATCGCGGGCATAAAACCCCGATTTTTAGCATTATAAGCCCCGATGTTTACATCTGAGCCACCAGGGGGCACTAATATTATTAAGGATTATTTCTATTAACGAACAACTATATTTAATAATGAAAACACACTAAAGCTTTACGAGGGCTATCTGCGCTGGACGTCCTTAATTAAGAAGTGATACACTAGAGAAAATGCACCTAGTCAACAAAACCCATCACCATCTCGTGAGCTACTTTTTTTTTACCAACGAATGGTGGAATTGACCGTCACATTATAACCTCCACGGCTGAAAGGACGAGCATGTTCGGTGACGGGCTTAGAACCCACGACCCGCAGATTGCGAGTCGAGTACCTTAACCACCAGGCTGTGACAACATATGAAGAACAATAAATAACTTATCGCGACGTGAGAGTCTTATGGATCGTTATAGAACCCACGAGAAACACACCACTAGTATATAAACTGTTAACAGGCCGCATAACGTGTCATTTCTGGATAGTATTTGTTTGTGCGTGCACTTTGACATTTGTTTCTTATTTCAATATTATTTA
>NW_013669681.1:54029-58012 GCF_000517525.1 Limulus polyphemus
ATTCTGTTATATTTGTGGCAAATTTGTTGTAAATTTTGATCTAAGTAAGAGTTGTTTTTTCTTCCCGACTTTGTATTAATACTATTTTCGAAATCTGAATTATGGAAAATCCGTTATTAAAACCAAAAAGAAAAACTTTTATGAAGTTTAAACTCGCGGGCCCGTGTAATCATTGTGTTTACGAATCGCTGATTGTTAATTTACTAACATAAAGTAAATTATCTACAATAGTTTGACTGTCCTCACCTTAGACGTCCTTTCTCGTGTAAAAGTATATAAAAAATATTTTTTTGGACACCCAAATTTTCACCTGTAGGATCAAATGATATCGTAATAACGAAGCATACACTCACAAACACACACGCGCACGCGCACTGAATACGAACTTCCGAACATTGTAAACGGATATGTTTTAACTGTTTGTTTGTTGTTAAGCGCAAAGCTACGCAATGGGCTATCTGTGCTATGCCCACTGCGGGTATCGAAGCCCAATTTTTAGCGTTATAAGCCCATTGCCTCACCGTTTAGCCACTAGACATATTTAAATTATTTTGGCCTTAGGTCGTAAGACTCTTAAAAATAAAAAAATATGTAATTGGTTCAGAACAAGATCTATCTTACATCGAACTGGCCATAAGACACTGACAGTTCAATCTCAGTAAGTAAATGTCTTATCTTCTCCCTCTAAGTACGTTGATGCGAGAGAAATTAGGTCATTGCTGTTGTTTAGGAATGTAGAAGAACTTATCAATTTTAATCGACGTCACTGTTGCTCTTCGGGGTTCTGTCCTTCCGCTACCGAAGTGCTCTTCTTCCAACAAGCAGAGAACCCTTCGGCCACGGTATCACTGTGGCAGCTCGAGGCAGATGAAAGTTGTGTCTCCGCCTTCTTGGTGGGCTGGACACTGAGCAATCGGACATCACGTGCACCGTGGAGGGACGACTCAAACTTAGAGTGGGGATCGTTAAGTGGTTCAGTTAAACATTCCATTTCACTCATCTCGTCGATACTAGCGTGTTTACGTTGCTAACAAGGCTTACTTACAAAGACATTCTTGGCGGAACTTTCTGATTCAAACACTAGGCCTTAGAGTTACTTATATCTGGGTTGTTGTTTTCTATCCGAGATCACGGCCTGTAAGTTATTGCTATGAATCAAACCCGAGTGTCTGCGATTAATTCGTTCTCGATTTCCAGCATCCTGACTGGTCCTGGAGCGTCCACGATTTCTAACTCCGTTGTTCGTGACTTTTCCGGTTTCGATTCGGAAGAAAACAAATTAGAGAACATTCTCCAGCGGAGGAGAACCCCTGAACAGCCCGAACCACCCGCAAGTCAGCACCCGCTACTCGCGGCTGACCCACGAAGCCACGAGAGTCACCCTTCGACGTTGCCAGTGGTCCGATTTGGACAGAACAGTGTCTTGAGAGCCCCTGGACAACAGCACTCGGCAAAAAGGTCGAGATACGTTGCTCACCATCTGGACCAAGGCACCTCCGATTCTCCGGCTAGTCCCGCAGTAAACCACCCGGAAACCGAACAAGGTGATAGTGTAGAGACTAGTAGTGTATTGCTCGGGGACGAGAGGGAAAGAGAGAATGATCATCCCAAAAGTGACGTTAACGAAGAGTCTTTGGGTAAGTTTATGATCTTATTGTTATCTGAATATATATATATAATGCCATACAGCAAACATAAATGACAACAGTTTTTTCTACCTTTAAACGTCTGGACCAGATCATATGAGTAACGTTCTTCCACATCTGTAAGCATTAAGTTAACAATCAAAACAGCTTTCTCCAAATGATAGCACAATAATCAAGATGTCGGATTTTAATCTTGTTTACAAGTCTTAATTCAACTTTCCTTGCAATAAGTGCAAACCTGAACTGGTCGTGAAAATGAAGTTCAAGTTTTTGGACATGCGTAGCGAGCATGGCAAATATTGACAGGTTTTCTTCATTTCAGTCACAGTTTGTAAAACTCGGTAACTCTCGAAGGAAAGTGATCCAGCTGTCTGAGTTTACATCCTTTTACATCCTGTCAATACTCCGTTATTTCTTAGCTCCAAGACAAAAAGTATAGGGTCTGAAGAGACACCACGGGAGGGAGTATCTGGGTATTGATCACATACTTATAGTGATTAATGGCCGTCTTTGTAATTTATATTGATTGATTGCTTTGAAAACCAGAAGACTACTGAAGAGTATATAAGACTGCAGGAGTCTAACATGTACAAACACACATATATATATATGTATTCATTGGTAAACTGGATAATAGAGTGGAAAACATTAAAAGACAAAATATATGGTATTCGTATAACACTTAAATGGAGATAAGTCAAAGATACGGCCACTGTATAGCAGAAAGATAGATGTGACATAGAAAGGAATCCAAAGATACGACCTTCGTGTTATAGAAGGATATAAATAAGTAACAGACATAGCATTCCTATGACAGAAAGTCATAAACAAATCATAGAAATTAAGCCTAAATATTATAGAAAAGTATAAATAAATGACAGAAGTTAAGCCTTAATACTACAGAAAGATATAAATGACACAAATTAGGCATTGATATTACAGAAAAGTATAAATGATAGAAAATAGGCCTTAATACTACATAAAATTATGAATAAATTACAGAGATTGGGCCTTTGTATTACAGAAATGCATAAATAAATCCCAAACTTACAACATTCATAAATAAAGGACAGAAATAAACCTTAATATAACAGAAAAGTTTAAATGCAGGACAGAAATTAAGCCTTAATATCACAGAAAGCTCTAACTGACAGAGATTAGGCCTTAATATTGCAGAGAGGTATAAATAAAGAACATAAATTAAGCCTTAATATTACAGAGAAATATAAATAAATGGCAGAGATTAGGCCTTTGTATTACAGAAAGGCACAAATACATCACAAATTTACAAGATTCATATAAGAAAGACATAAATAAAGGACAGAAATTAAGCCTTAATATCACAGAGAAGTGTAAATTAAGGACAGAGGTACTGACTTTTTTATCGTTATTGCAAAAACATATAAAAAATTCACTGAATCACTGGCTTTCTATTACAGAAACCTTGAAGTAAATCAGGTTTCTAAAAAAGTAAATAAATAAACCACATGGATTACAGAAAGATATAAAAAAGAACCACAGATAGATCCTTACTTTACATGAGAAGATACATATATGATTTAACATTGCAGCAAGGTATGAATAATAAAAAACAAAAAACAGAGATACGATCTGTATCTTAGTGAACAGTGTTAAATAAATCACAGTCTTGGTAATGTAGAAAGTTGTGAATACTGAGAACCTAGATGTTTACTTTAAAAAGCCTTGTTTAATATCTAAGTGTACAAAGAAATATCATTGAAAACACCAGTGACTTTGAACGCAAATATATATATATATAATGTATAAATTCTGTTTTAAACAGAAGACAATACATGTAATGTAAGTTCACTCTTTCTCCGTAGTATCTGCTATACAGATAGCCCATTCTACAGCAGTAATAATAATAATATATATATATTATATATGTATATAATGTAAGACCTCAGGACCCAGGTAACCCATTCTACAGCAGAAATAATAAATATATATTTGTATGTATATAATGTCAGATCCTAGGACCCAGGTAACCCATTGTACAGCAGTAATAATAAATATATACTTATATGTATATAATGTCAGACCCCAAGGACCCAGGTAACCCATTGTACAGCAGTAATAATAAATATATACTTATATGTATATAATGTCAGACCCCAAGGACCCAGGTAACCCATTGTACAGCAGTAATAATAAGCATATATTTATATGTATATAATGTAAGACCCAGGAAACACATTGTACAGCAGTAATAATATATACATATATTTATATGTATATAATGTCGAGGTTCCATAAATTTCTCAGAATATTTTGAATCCTAACTGAGCCCCCTCCAATGAATCTATAGATATTGAA
>NW_013669681.1:59012-65885 GCF_000517525.1 Limulus polyphemus
AAAAAAAAAAAACACAATAAAACAAACAAGAACTGATGAAATAAATGATATAAAATAATTTTAGGTTAAGAAAGGTTTTGTTTGTTTATTTGTTGTTAAGTTTGTTTGTATTTAAGCACAAAGCTACACAATGGGCTATCTGTGCTCTGCCCACCACGGGTATCGAAAACTGATTTTTAGTGTTGTAAGTCCGCAGACATACTGCTATGCCACTGGGGGAGGGGCGGTTGTTAAGCACAAAGCTACATATTGGGCTATATTTTCTGTGTCAAACACAGGTATCGAAACCATATTTGTAGCTTTATTATAAGTCGAGAAACTTTCCGCTGAGCCACTTGGTGTGGGTAAATTTTAAAAAGAATTGCCTTGGAGTATGTCACCCATTTGTGTAAGTAAACACAAACCAAATAATCAATGTTTTATTCATCTGTGCTATATGGGTTTCGATACCCGTAGTGAGCACAACACGGCTAACCTATTGTGTAGCTTTGTGCTTAACTACAAACAAACAAAACGATTTTTAGCTTTAAAAGTCAGCAGGCTTACCGCTGTGCTACTGGGGAGAGGCTGTACCATATGTGGGTTTCGATACCCGTAGTGAGCACAACACGGCTAACCTATTGTGTAGCTTTGTGCTTAACTACAAACAAACAAAAAGTGCCATGGAAAGATGGGTTTTTCCTCCCTTTACCGATTATCCCTGAAGAATAAATGTCCCCCCCATCCACTAGGATTAGAAGGGCTGTTTTCATTCCCTTGTTTTTTGTCGTCTTACGTAGTTTTTTCTTCAATTTATCATCATATACATATCAGTTTTTTCTTCAATTTATCATCATATACATATTAGTTTTTCTTCAATTTATCATCATATACATATTAGTTTTTTCTTCAATTTATCATCATATACATATTAGTTTTTTCTTCAATTTATCATCATATACATATTAGTTTATTCTTCAAGTTATCATCATATATATATTAGTTTTTCTTCAATTTATCATCATATACATATTGGTTTAGATCAGCGTTTCTCAACCTTATCGAAAAGGACCGGTTAACTGACTTCCTGAGATGTCGCGGACCATTAAATTGCATGTATAACGAAAAATGGTGTGATCTGCACACGAATAGTCTGACAGTTTCTGTTTGTTTTTGTCCAATTCCACGCACTGGCCGCGGTCTGCGGACCAGTGGTTAAGAAACGCTTGTTCAGATCATCTATCTGTCTTAGAGACCTGTAGATCCGTTATTTTAAGTTCCATTACACGAAACGTTCCAATTTCTTTTCAATATTTCCTGTCTTAGGCCAGGCTCGATGACGTATACAAATCAGCCGAATATATTGCTTCGCTCGTTTTTTTTTGGGGGGGGGGGTGCATTTGAAAGATTTAATGTGTAGGAAGGCTTAAGTGTTAAAGTCACCAATTTGTGTTTCAAACTCCAAGCAAGAAGCCATTCAGTTGTTTTAAATAGTTCACGAATTCGTTTTCGAATCCTTAAACGTTCAATCAACACTAAAATTTCACATAAGCGACCCGTGTCCATGGGGGCTCATCAATGCACTTAGACTCCCTAATTTGCGGCCCATTGCTGAAAGACCAAATTACTCACATACCGTTTTCTGATAGTCCCTCAATCTATCTGATTGGTTAAATGACAATTTACACCATCAAGTGAATCTGAGCTGACGAGTAAATAAATTCAACTTCCACGTTGAAGAATAAACAGCGACACGTACGCCCTCTCCCCAGTAGCACAGCGGTAAGTCTGATGACTTATAACGCTAGAAATCGGGTTTCGATACCCGTAGTGAGCACAACACAGCTAACCTATTGTGTAGCTTTGTGCTTAACTACAAACAAACAAACGCATATGGTACAGCCTCTCTCCCCAGTAGCACAGCGGTAAGTCTGATGACTTATAACGCTAGAAATCGGATTTAGGGCTTTGTCTTTCTTTTAATAAGGAAAACAATTTATACCAAAGAAGTTAGCTGCTTTTATTCACAGTTAACGGCTTGATTAAATGTTCTAAATCTTGGAGATTTAAAAGAAAAATCGCTAGCTTATGCCACTGTGAAAATGTTTCATTTTTTATTTTTGTAAAATCATTTTGAATCTTATTTGATCTTACCTTGATGTTACTAGGAATATATATATATATGATCTTACCCTGATGTTACTAGGAATATATTATTATATATTTTATTTGATCTTGTCTGGATGGTACAAGGCATACATTTTATTTGATCTTACCTTGATGTTACTAGGAATATGTGTATATATATAAATTTGATCTTACCTTGATGTTACTAAGCATATATTATTATATATTTTATTTGATCTTACCTTGATGTCACTAAGCATATATTATTATATATTTTATTTGATCTTGTCTGGATGTTACAAGGCATATATTTTAGTTGATATCATAATAATTGATTCACTCTTCCCCCCCCCCATGCCTTACTGCAACTTTCAATTTCAACTACCAAAACTTGTCCAGTTTTATTTATATCGTAGTCCTGCCAAGTATAAGTAAATTTGTACTTCACCTTAAAGCTGTCACACTTTTTAACACTAATTATTACTATACACTGTTGACCTGATATCCGTTGAAATAAATAATTATATCTCAAACGTTAACGTGACAGTCATCTGGTACACACCACAACACGTTAACGTGACAATCATCTGATATTCCACTGGCACACAGATTTTTTTTATTTTTTCACAAATAGATATTTCTATTTATATGGTTGTGAACAACTGACGATCTAAGTTGGTTTAACATAATCTAGCCTAATTTAAGTTCACCTAATCTTACACAAATCTCGTGTAATCTAATCTGATCTAGTTTATTCTAAGCTAACTTATACCTCATCTGTCTTAACATAATCCTAATCCTAACTCCACCATCACCTAGCTTAATCCAGTCTATTCTAAGCTAGCTTAATCTAACTAACTAACTTGGTTTACACTAACTTTTAGGTTTACTCAATCTAGCTCAAATAGTTTAGCTCATCTTAATTTATGTGCTTATATTTATTTGGAGGTCAAGGTTATATTAACTGACTGCCACGTTAACGTATTCTGATAACTGTCACGTTTATGTGTTGTGATGTATAGTAGATGATTGTCACGTTAACATATTGTAGTGTTTATCAGATGAATGTCACGTTAACGTATTGTGGTGTCTATAAAATGACTGTCACGTTAACGTACTGTGGTGTGTAGCAAATGACTGTCACGTTAACGTACTATTGTGTCTATAAAATGATTGTCACGTTAACGTATTGTGGTGTGTACCAGATGATTGTCACGTTAACGTATTGTGGTGTGTACCAGATGATTGTCACGTTAACGTACTGTGGTGTGTACCAGATGATTATCACCTTAACGTACTGTGGTGTGTACCAGATGATTGTCACTTTAACGTACTGTGGTGTGTACCAGATGATTGTCACTTTAACGTACTGTGTTGTGTACCAGATGATTGTCACGTTAACGTACTGTGGTGTGTACCAGACGATTGTCACGTTAACGTATTGTGGTGTGTATCGTGGTATTATTATATGGTATTATCATATGGTATTATTATTATTATATGGTATTATCATATGGTATTATTATTATTATATGGTATTATCATATGGTATTATTATTATTATATGGTATTATCATATGGTATTATTATTATTATATGGTATTATCATATGGTATTATTATTATTATATGGTATTATCATATGGTATTATTATTATTATATGGTATTATCATATGGTATTATTATTATTATATGGTATTATCATATGGTATTATTATTATTATATGGTATTATTATATGGAATTATTATGTGGTATTATTATATGGAATTATTGTATGGTATTATTATTATATGGAATTATTATATGGTATTATTATTATATGGAATTATTATATGGTATTATTATTATATGGTATTATTATTATATGGAATTATTATATGGTATTATTAATATATGGAATTATTATATGGTATTATTATATAGAATTACTACAATTTTTAGTCGAGTGTGATTTATTCAGCTCTCTTGAAATTAAAATAAAACAATACCAAATAATTTTATGTATAAAATGTATAGCGTGAGGGCTAACACTGCTAAACCACGTCACCAAACATCCTCGCCCTTTCAGCCGTGGTGGCGTTATAATGTTCGGTCAATCCCAGTATTCATTAACAAAAGAGTAGCCCAAGAGTTGACGGTGGGTGGTGTAGACTAGCTGCCTTCCCTCTAGGAACCACTATCGAAGATAGTCCTCGAGTAGCTTTGCACGAATTTCAAAACAACCCAAATCGTACCTGCTAAAACGAAACGGTTTCGAAACTCGTGGTGTGCACAGCACAGATAGGCCATCGTGTAGGTCTGTGTTGAACAAATAAACAAATAACAATTGATAGTTCTATAGGATTGGTTAAATGTCATATATTTTAGTTGATAATAGTGATATAGCCAATACAGTGGTCATTATTTTGTGGAGGATAAAATACGACCTCGTGAACTATACTTTATTGATTTACTTGAGACTTCTACAATGAAATAAAAATTGTGTAGTATGTTGTTAAAACACTCTACATAAGCCAGTTATCGGCTAGCAGTCTCTATGTGGGTAAGTGGGGGGTGGCATGGACGCCCATATTAAAGCATTACAAACGTCATCCGAATTTTCTTCTCTACAGGTAATCACAAACTAGATATGAAGAGCTACCTGATATCACTGGCGTATATGCCGCTTTTCAGCTATCCAGAGCGTCACAAAGTCGAAAACTGGCGAATAGCCAAAAACCTAGATTTCTTATTATCGTTCACCATCATCTTTCTTCAAAAGGCCTAGCGCCTATCTAGTTCTAGCAGTGGTTATAAGTTTATCATCATTTGATAGAACAAAACAGTCTTCACGATCTTTAACTACCTATTTTTTTATTATTGTCTGCAAAATTTATAAACTTTAGTACACACTCTATAACCTCGTAACCTACGTGCGCCATCTTATAAAAAAGAAAACAAACAAGTATTAGAAAAAACATTTATCACTAAATGAAAAAGCTATATAGAGCTAGCTACTGAACTTGAAAAAATGAACCAAACAAGCTAAGGATAGAAGTGGACATATCACTTGATCTGGCTAATGATCACATAGCAGACTAAGCTGTCTCGACTTCACATGGAGCATAAAATTTCTACATTACTGACTTCCCCATTGACAAAACAAATAGAACCAGAATTTCCAATCGTAAAATGTTACTCTATTGTAAAATAGTCATAAAAGTAGTATTCTAAAGTTAACTAAAGGAAATGTATGATGATAAAAGCTGAGATTCTATTCAAACACTAAGATTTCTATAGTCAAAGTGGGGGAGTCAGTAATGTTTGGATATCATTCTCCATGTAAAGTCGAGACGACTTAGTCTGCCATGTGATCATTAGCCAGATCAAGTGATATGTCCACTTAAATCCCTATCTTGTTTTGTTCCTCTTTTTTTTTTCAAGTTCACTAGCCATCCCTACATAGCTTTTATATTTAGCGATAATTTTTTCCTTATACATGTAAAAGCTGATTAGCTGTAGATCTTATGTCTCAAAGTCAAATTTATGATGTGTCTTCGTTTTAAACAAATTAGGACTGTAATAAGTTGTTGTTCACATTTTCTTGCACTTTTTTATATTTTTTGAATTATTGTCTTTACTTATACCAGTATTCGTTCTCCATAAAACAAAATTTAAGCTTTCCTGAAAAGAACAAAAAAAAGTTTTACACGAAACCTTTAGTTTAACTGTATTTCAAAGATCTATTATTCAAATTGTAGTTGCAAAAATATTTTTGTTTCAAATTTTTGTAATGCAATCTTTCTTTTTTCATTGATATACCTTAGATTCCTTGTGAATATACAGGTTTAATACTCGGTACGGGATATAGTTTTTTAAACATTGGCATAAAGCTATTTTTATTTTCTATAAAACGTTACACTTTTTATGACTATACAATCTCCTCGCCCTTTGGGTTGTACAGAGGTAAGCTTAAGAGCGTATAGTCCTTAAATACGTGGTTCGATCCTTCCAGTGAGCGCGACACGGAGTTCTTCAGCTTCGTGCTTAAAATTGATACATACTTACATATACCGTTTTCGATTTGTTTGTTTTAACTTCTGTCCGGAATATTTTTAAAACTTTCTATTTATCACTTGTCTAATAATAACGAATTTTTTAATCTGACCGTTCTTTCTGACGACACCTTTATTAATATTATAATTCCTGGTTGTCTTCGTTTATTTATCAAATTATCATTATTGTATCCTAAGGAACCATTTTCGTCACACATTGAGGTGGTTTTAACACATTTAAAATGTGTGCTAACTTAACAGTAATATGGAATTATTATATGGTATTATTATATGGAATTATTATATGGTATTATTATATGGAATTATTATATGGTAGTTATTATATATATATATATTATTACTGCTGTACAATGGGTCACTTGGGTCCTGGGGTCCTACATTATATACATATAAATATATATATATATATTATTACTGCTGTACAATGGGTCACTTGGGTCCTAGGGTCTTACATTATATACATATAAATAAATATATATATTATTACTGCTGTACAATGGGTCACTTGGGTCCTGGGGTCTTACATTATATACATATAAATATATATATATATATATTATTACTGCTGTACAATGGGTCACTTGGGTCCTAGGGTCTTACATTATATACATATAAATATATATATATATATATTATTACTGCTGTACAATGGGTTACCTGGGTCTTACATTATATACATATAAATATATATATATATATATTATTACTGC
>NW_013669681.1:66652-77898 GCF_000517525.1 Limulus polyphemus
CTTTTACCAACGAATAGTGGGATTGACCGTAACATTATAACGCCCCCACGGCTGAAAGGGCGAGCATGTTAACAAACACTCTATTCATTTATCTATTAATTTAAAATAGTTTAAACGACTTGTTTGTTATTATCTTCACAGATTTTGTTTGCTCGAGGGCAATCTGTGCTACCCTAATTTTGAAAGTGACAGACTAGAGGGAAGGCAGCTACTCAATCCCACCCGCCGCCAACTCTTGGGCTACTCTAATCGAATAATCGTCGCTCTTATGACGCACCCACGGCTCCAAAGTAATGAATCACGAAACCTCGGATCCCCAGTCCGGGACGCTAACCGCTGGGCCGTGCTCGGCTCTTCTCAGGCGGTGTATCGTTGGTCAGATATCTTGACTCATCCACACACTTTTGCGTGACACATTACCGAAGTTTTTCTCTGTCCTTTATACGTGAGCCCCAGATGGATCAGCGGTAAGTTTCGGACTTACGATGCTAAAATCGGGGTTCAGTTCCCCCGCAGTGGACAGCGTACAGATAGTCCATTGTGCTTGTTTGTTGTTTAACGCAAATTTACGAAATGGGTGATCTGTGCCGTGTCCCACCACGGGTATCGAAAGTTTATAGATTTACCGTTGAGTCAATAAAGGGGGGGGGGCTAGTCCTTTGTTTAGTTTGCGCAAAAAAACAACAACAAAAAACTGAACTGAACAACTTTTTGTAAATAGTTCAAATCAAATGTTAAAGTGTTTCGCCAACACGTCAAACGTGTGATAAGTCAGTATTAAGGTTATTTATATACACGATTCTCTTCTGTCAAGTGAAGACTCCACCTCCTGGCTTACCTAGGAACTAGAGCAGTTGCTATACTTAGGCTTACCTCAGTGCCATAAGAAAAATTATTAAAATAACAACTGACTGGCCTACTTATCGATATGTTATTAAATGCGATAATCACATATATAATTAATTTTACGTAGTTTTATTGTTCACACAGGCAATGGCTTATTAGTTTTCGAGCTCAATATATTCGAGGGTGTAACAAGTTTTGCCTTTCTCTCGAAGACCAAATCGTTACGTTCTGTGTGTATAAAATGATCAGGAGTCGATATATATATAATATTATATATTTTGGGCTCTAAAGCCTTTATCTCTCATAACCTCGTTTATTTCTCTGTATAGATAATATATGCCCACGCACCCGGTTGCTCGGCGGTAAGCTGGAGGTCCCATAATGCTAAAATTCAGGGTTCGATTCCTACAGCTGGCACAGCACAGATAACTCATTGTTCAGCTATGCGCTAAAACAAAAACGGATTTTCTATGAAATACTTAACGTATCATATTTGAAAAATTAGTTAACATTTTCATACATGCAACGACATAGACTTAGATCTCATTCATAGTTCAACTTATTGTTGTCAGTAAAAACGACACTCTTAGAACATATTAAATAGTCAGTAAAAACATGACTGATGTTGTTGTTATTTGTTATTAAGCACAAAGATACACAAAGGGCTATCTGTGCTCTTCCTACCACGGGTATCAAAACCCGGATTTTAGCGGTATAAGCCCGCAGACATACCACTGTGCCGCTGGAGAGCAAAAAAGACTGAGAACCTGCTAGTAAAACAGTAATAAAAAGTAAAAAACGACATTATTAGGATCTGATAGTAAACATTTAAGAAGGTCTTCTATTCAGACACATGACGTCTGTTATCTGTAAATATTTTACGTATGTGTTTTCACTATTATGCTTTGAACAAACGTTCAAAGTTTGTGGCCATAATCATGTACAGTATTCCTTCTCTCTCTCTCTCTCTTTATATATATATATACAAATTAAATTGTAAGAACAGTATTTTATAATTACACACACATATATATATACATAAAACTATTAAAAAACTTTATTTACTAATTTAACTGAAATATAAGACAAATCTAACTAGTCTGACAAGTAATCATAATACTGAAAACAGCTCCCTCTGACGACTTACTTGACACATTTTTCTAAATTATTTATGCACCAGATTGCGCGAGAGTTCATGATTTTGTCAGTTACTGGTCCCTTAATAACATAAAAAGAATATGTAAATAAAAATACTATGAATATTACATTGTTGCTGCTGGGGGTTTGTTTCTTTTATATTTTACAGATTGATAAATGAGAGATTTCGCTCAGTAGCTCTTTATCAGCTCTTTATACTTAGTGTGTGTGTGTATAAGACTGTGTAAACCCCACCAAATTAAAATATAACAACAGACTTACACAGAACAATTACCATAACTCATGTGACTAGTCATCCTCATTCAAACTTAAGGAAGGATCATAACCTTGGAGCTTTACCCAATCAACCATTAGAAGACACTGTTATCAACTTAACAGCCAAAAACATAGATACGTAAAGTATGGCATAATCTAGTTAGATCCAACTATCTGGTTCTTAGTCCACAAGTAAAAATTGTTTGTTAAGATTAGATCAAAATAGTTTGTTCTTAGTCCACAAACGAGAATTGTTTGTTAAGATTAGATCAAAATATTTTGTTCTTAGTTCACAAACGAGAATTGTTTGTTTAAGATTAGATCAAAATATTTGGTTCTTAGTCCACAAACGAGAATTGTTTGTTAAGATTAGATCAAAATATTTTGTTCTTAGTCCACAAACGAGAATTGTTTGTTAAGATTAGATCAAAATATTTTGTTCTTAGTCCACAAACGAGAATTGTTTGTTAAGATTAATGTTTTTCAAACAAAGACGGTCCCGGTGAGATCAAACCTGGTTATCTAGGCTTCATTAGATACGAAGACTAACCGTTAAGATTTGATCCAAATAATTAGGTTTCATTTCACAAGTAAGGACGGACTCAGCGAGATCCGATCTAATAACCTGGTCTTCATATCACATCCCAGGACAGACCGTTGCCATTAGATCCAAATAATTAGGTTTTATTTCACAAATAAATAGATCCAATGAGATCCGATCCAATAACGTGGCTCTCATATCACATCCGTGAACCAACCGTTAACATTTGGATCCAAATAATTAGGTTTTATTTCGCAAATAAATAGATCCAATAACGTGGATGTCATATCACATCCGTGAACCAACCGTTAACATTTGGATCCAAATAATTAGGTTTTATTTAACAAATAAATAGATCCAATGAGATCCGATCCAATAACGTGGCTCTCATATCACATCCGTGAACCAACCGTTAACATTTAGATCCAAATACTTGAGCATGAGGTCTGTATTTACAAACGACCAACGTAAAACACTATATGTGTACAACGAATAGATAAAGCTACACAATGGGCTATATGCGTTGCGGCCACCGCAACGGACGAACTCAGATTTTTAGAGTTATAAACCCTCAAACTTATCACTGATCCGAGTATGTGTGTGTCTACAAAACTTCTGAAGTAAAACAATACGTCCAGGTGGTTAGGGCGCTCGACTGGCAATCTGAGGGTCGCGGGTTCGAATCCCCGTCACACGAAACATGCTCGCCCTTTCAGCTGTGGGAGCGTTATAATGTGACGGTCAATCCCACTATTCGTTGGTAAAATAGTAGCCCAAGAGTTGGCGGTGGGTGGTGATGACTAGCTGCCTTCCCTCTAGTCTTACACTGCTAAATTAGGGACGGCTAGCGCAGATAGCCCTCGTGTAGCTTTGCGCGAAATTCAAATAAAAAGTAACACAATACAGCAGTATCGTCATTATTCCTATAACTTAAGTTATAACTGGAACGTTCAAATGGCCTACAATTATTATGTCTTAAATAGAAAGTACGCACAGAACCAAAATATGAATATGTATTTATCAAGTGTTCTAACCCAATAAAAAAAAAGTGCGTAAAATATACTAGGAAGTATACATAAAACTTAACACATAGAATGATGGGATTAAGACTGTTTTAAGATCGTGGAATAACCAGTTGTAAGATCGCCTAATTATAAAGTTATTCTTGTATAGTGATTTGGTTTTAACTTTTATTTGCTAGAAAATAAATCACAAAACATAAGGATTTTTAACATTTCTAAATTCTTTTCCGATAATTAGTTTAAAACATTTCGAATAGAAGTATTTTTGTAGCCGCGGCAAAACGGCTCATAGAATGGCTCCGAGTTTTTTGCCAAGTAGAAACTTTTAGCTCATAGCTCCGTCATCTCTTGACCGATTTGAGATTTAATTACAGTTTTGGTCTCAGGAGGTCAAACCCTTTCGATTGATGTATTTGACCACGCCCAAGGTTTCATAGATTAATTTACTCCAATCCTGCCTAAAAGAATTTCAATTTCAGGGTAGGCTTTGAGTTTTTTGTTTTATATACATCAATATGTACTGAGCTATTACTGTTTTCGTGACTTCATAATTGAGTGAAGTGTGGGGAGCTTTAACCATTCTCGTGATTTCACAATGTTGTTCAAAGTGTGGGGAGCTTTAGCTCTTTTCGTGACTTCACAGTGTTGATCAAAGTGGGGGAGCTTTAACCCTTTTCGTGACTTCACAGTGTTGATGAAAGTGGAGAGCTTTAACCCTTCTCGTGACTTCACAGTGTTGATAAAAGTGGGGGAGCTTTAGCTCTTCTTGTGACTTCACAATGTTGTTCAAAGTGTGGGGAGCTTTAGCCCTTTTCGTGACTTTACAGTGTTGATCAAAGTGTAAGAATCTATACCTCTATTCGCGACTTTACAGTCTTGAGTGAACTGTCAGGAACTGTAGCCCTCCTCGTGACCTTACAGTGTTGATTTAAATGCGTGGAGTTATAGCCCTCCTTGTGAATTTACAGTGCTGATCGCAGTCTACGAATCTATTGCCGTCCGGCCTGGCATGGCTTGGTTGTTAGGGCACTCGACTCACAATCTGCGGGTCGCGGCTTCGAATCTCATCACCGAACATGCTCGCCCTTTTAGCCGTAGGGGCGTTATAATGTGGCGATCAATCCCACTATTCGTTGGTACAAGAGTAGCCTAAAAGTTGGTGCTGTTGTCTATCACTTCAAACTTAGGGACTGCTGGTGTAGATAGCCTCGAGTAGGTTTGCTCGAAATGCAACCAGACAAACAAAATCCTTGTAACTTTATAGTGTTGTTCGAAGTGTGGGAAGCTATAACCCTCCTGGTAACTTTACATTGTTGATTGATATGTGGGGAGTTATAACCCTTCTTGTTACTTTATAGTGTTGGTCGAAGTGTGGGGAGCTATAATCCTCCTAGTTACTTTACATTGTTGATTGATGTGTGGGGAGTTATAGCCCTTCTTGTTACATTATAGTGTTGGTCGAAGTGTGGGGAGCTATAACCCTCCTTGTTACTTTATAGTGTTGGTCGAAGTGTGGGGAGCTATAACCCTCCTAGTAACTTTACATTGTTGATTGATGTGTGGGGAGTTATAGCCCTTCTTGTTTCATTATAGTGTTGGTCGAAATGGGGAGGGGTTATAACCCTCCTTGTTACTTTATAGTGTTGGTCGAAGTGTGGGGAGCTATAGCCCTTCTCGTGATATTAGAGTGTGAGACAACGATGTTATAGCTTTTCTTCTGAGTTCACATGGGGTTAAAGTGTTAATCAAAATATGTAGAGTTATACTTGGGCCTCATCCTCTCGGTGACTTTTACAGTGGAGGTCAAAGTGCGGGGCTACAGCCTCCACAAACCATTAGTACAAATTAAATGGAGGGAGAATACGCTTTGTATGATTTGTGAAATATAAATATCAAATTTTAACATGCTCTTCTGTACCCAAATCTGGCATTCACCGTTTCGCTCGAGCGCAACTACCTCTGTACAGTTAGATGTTTTATTTCCATCACGGCCCAGTCGGAGTGTCCTTTCTACATATAAAAACACGTTCTCTTGTGTTTATAATTTCCGTTTACTCGTGGAAAAAAACGGTTTTCCATTTTGTATGCTTTAATATTTGTACAACAGCGTTAGATCTTAAACTCGTATCAACATATATATATATGATGTAGGTTGTATATAAATATGTTATAGCTCTGTGTTTGCACAGTTATCCTGGTTTATATGAATCGAATATAATACGATATGTGTTAAACTGGCTAGTTAGCTTAAATACCTGAACTTTATAACTATATTTACAGCTGTTTTATGTTGCGTATTCACCAATAAATGCTACACACAAGATGAACATGTTTCTTACGTGATCAACTTGGCTTGAGGTGTGTTTATTTAATTAAAGTTATTTAAATCTGCCCTCACAGAGACCGGAGATGACGCAAAGGACTCTTCGGGACCACGTCAATACAGTCCCGAGACGTACCCGCAACCCCGAGCCAAGAAGAAGCGCTCACGAGCGGCGTTCTCCCACGCGCAGGTTTTCGAGTTGGAACGACGATTTAGCCACCAACGCTACCTTTCTGGGCCGGAGAGAGCAGACTTAGCTCAGGTATGCAGTACGCAACCCATGTTAGCTTCGTTCTTTACTTCATCATTCCACAAACTCAACTTAAAGCCATTTCTCTAGCCTATTACCTTATAAACCTTATCCAGGAATATATTTTCAAAGAACCGTCCCTCTAGGCAACCAAAGAAGCCCGCCCCCTAATAGTTCTGGTGCCCTTTTTATTTTTCTTCTTACAAAAAAAAATACACTGATGTTAAATAAAGCCCTAAATTATCACAAATAAGGTTAAAGCCGGATGCTACTTTTAATTTTTAGATTTAAGGTCATTTTGGGGTCAAAGGTAAAATAAATGCAAGTTTTAAACTGTAAGTATATAAAATGGTCAGTTATGTACTTTAATGATTACAAGAATAGAAATACCAATTCCTAAGCTAGAATTTTATTTTCAAAACGAGACCCAAAACTCGAGCGTTTTCGAATAGTTGACTATTCTTCTTCAGAAGCGCTCGAGTTTTGGGTCTCGTTTTGAAAATAGTACAACTTTTGTAGGTGATCCTGTGTGCCAACTACTTAACCTGTATACAACTTTTGTAGGTGATCCTGTGTGCCAACTACTTAACCTGTATTTTATTGAATGTGTATTAAATATATTGAAACAATTTAGTTCTTTGTGTATTTAGGCCCCTACTTTATGTTTCACGAACGTAAATACTTACATAATTATACTAATTAGAGGGAAGGCAGCTAATCTTCACCACCCACTGCCAACCCTTGGGCTACTTTTGTACCAACGAATAGTGGGATTGACCGTCATTTTATAACGCCCTCGCCGAATCTCAGAGCGCTAGAACAGGACTCATTACTGAATAATATACGGTCGAAACACCTTCTCAAGCTTTTCTCTTTAAAATACTGACAACTAGAGTTGTATGACGTACTTTAAGTAAGGTTATATAGATACAAGTTTCTACCAAACACAAGTCTGTTTGAAAGGTACGTACGTACACATCAAACTATCTAACATATCCATAAATACGGGAGGAGAGATTTCAAAATCATTTCTTATTTAGTAATACAATAAAACAGTTCGACTTTGTAAGTTCAAAATATTATGTATATTTTAGTTACACACTTTACATAGCAAATGGTAATCAGTATATATATATGTATGTATATGTCTAAATCACACATCTAATGGTCAGTCATGTGACTTGAATTGTAACTGAGAGGTTATATGGCCTCTATTACGTATATATACTTCAGTGTTCAAAGTACTCCATGTTCATTCTGTTCGCCACAATAATAGGATACAGGTCACGAGACTGAATTAGATGTTCGCAGCCTCAACTAGGCACTATGGCATATTTGGCACGTATATCAGCTGTCTAATGAGGTGCGCTCCATTTACTTCGGCACAAGACAATTTGCCTGCAATGGAGCCAATAATACATCCAGTAAATCAATGAAACACAGAGTTAAAAAAGAAAATCACAGATGAGTCGCTAAGTAACAGACGTACACTCCATTGGAAAAAATTCCGAAACTAGATCCAACCCGTTTTTCTTGCAGGAATGTGACGCATATGGCGGTGATGGAGGCGTGGTGTGGGCAAGAATAAGTACTAGTGGGCTTACCGACTTATATTTCCTACAGAATGGTGTTATTTAAGCCTCGTATTATAAACCTTTAAGCTGCCATACGCTGGTGACATTTTCCTTAACTTTACCTAAAGGACTATCCGCCTTATCCTCCGCCATGCTAAACCGATCAACACATCGTTTCAAGAATACGGGTCTTAACTGAATGGAGTGACCTACACGTTAACTGGACTTCATTGTCATTGAACACGTACCGGTCAAGTGATTCTAGATATTAAAAATGACCTTCAAACGGTTCTTTCAGACGATTGGCCAAGAATTCCTCAAAGTCTTATCAATACTCCAATTTTAAACGTGTCCTAGGTTGCATTTTCGGATTGGGGAGTTTACACTCCATATTCAAAATACCATGAAATACAAAGCCATCTCTGCCTAATGCTCATTTACGATAGATAAAATATATTATCTAGACTTGCGAGGTATTAAATAATTTATTAATTAGAAACGAATGAACCAGATAGACTTTATGTTAGAACGACAATAAAGCCAGGAAACTTGATAGGTTTGAAAATTGTACATTTTTAGTACCAAACTAAAACTAGTAAAACGTTATGTCTTCAGTAATGCGTGAAACCAAATGGTAGGCCTGGTGGTTAGGTTCGCTCAAAATTCCAATCTGCGGGTTCGAAACCCCGTCACCGAACATGCTCGCCCTTTCAGCCGTGAGGGCGTTATAACGTGACGGTCAATCCCACTATTCGTCGATAAAAGAGTAGCTCAAGAGTTGGCGGTGGATGATGTTCACTAGCTGCTTTCCATCTAGTCTATCACTGCTAAATTAGAGCCGGCTAGCGAAATTCAAACCAAACGATACCAAACCAATGGCTCTTACCAGTCATAAAAATGGTTTATTCTAAAGCACTAGACCAGTGTTACTTTAGATAATCGACTCTATTTTAGTCAATTCTAAAACGTTCAGGTCTTAATACTTGTGAGATGCTGCGTTACGTTCGGTAAATATTCATTAATTGTGTTTGTTTTGAAAAGTCTTAAGATCTTGGTGTTATTAGTTGGAAATGGTATATACATTCAAAGTTCATAACAGACCTGTACATTATTATGTAAATTAGTTGAAATCTCTGTGCTTGAGATTGCCAAGATGGCTTCAGAAAGTTTGAGCTGCTAAACATTAAAATGAATGAGTTGTTAGGTGTCAAAATGTGTGATTTGCTATTATCAGATTACACGAGCTACTATTGTCAGATTATATGAGCTGCTATTGTCAGATTGTATAAGTTGGTAGGTGTCAGATTATATGAGTTGCTAGGTGTCAGTTTATATAAGTTGCTAGGTGTCAGATTATATAAGTTGCTAGGTGTCAGATTATATAAGTTGCTAGGTTTCAGATTATATAAGTTGGTAGGTGTCAGGTTATATAAGTTGCTAGGTGTCAGATTATATGAGTTCCTAGGTGTAAAATTATATAAGTTGCTAGGTGTCAGATCATATGAGTTGCTAGGTGTCAGATCATATAAGTTGCTAGTTGTCAGCTTATATAAGTTGCTAGGTGTCAGATTATATAAGTTGCTAGGTGTCAGATTATATAAGTTGCTAGGTTTCAGATTATATAAGTTGGTAGGTGTCAGGTTATATAAGTTGCTAGGTGTCAGATTATATGAGTTCCTAGGTGTAAAATTATATAAGTTGCTAGGTGTCAGATTATATAAGTTGCTAGGTGTCAGATTATATAAGTTGCTAGGTTTCAGATTATATAAGTTGCTAGGTTTCAGATTATATAAGTTGCTAGGTGACAGGTTATATAAGTTGGTAGGTGACAGGTTATATAAGTTGCTAGGTGACAGGTTATATAAGTTGCTAGGTGACAGGTTATATAAGTTGCTAGGTGACAGGTTACATAAGTTGCTAGGGGTCAGAATGTATGAATTGCTATGACACGATTTGTTTCGTTTCTCATTGCAAGAAAGGCTATATAGAAAAAAAAGTTCTACTGCCTAAAGAAGCTATTGTTTCCTCGGATATCTGTTTCTCTTATCCATAATGTTTGATATCTATATAGATGGATCATTGGATTTGTGGATTATGTTATTATTTCTCACATATATTAGCATCATACAGAGATCATACATTACTTATCTAAATTGTTATACTAGCACTTAATTATTTATTTAGAAAAACAAGTAATTAGCTTATGAATAATTTATACACCACGTTTGATATAGGCTTAACGTAGACTTATGATATATATATGTATATATATGTGTGTATGTGTGTATTTTACAGGCACTGAAGTTAACGGAAACCCAAGTGAAGATCTGGTTCCAAAATCGACGTTACAAAACGAAACGACGACAGCTGTACAACGCAACGGGCTTAGCCACAGGGAAAAAAGTCGCCGTTAAGGTTTTAATGAAAGACGACCAGCTGGTGTACAGACGAGAAGAGTTAATTAGGCCTCCTGTCCTCTTTCCGTCTTTCCCCATTCCAGGTTTTCACTATAACTGGCTGTGTCCACCGTGGCTAATGGGTTGCACGCAGTAATTTCTCTAAACACCTTCGAGATCCCACATTTCGTCACCAACATGTCAAGGTGGGGGGGGGGGGGGGTAGGACTTAGAGCAAAACGTATCGGATACTTTGAATGGAAATAAGCTTCGAAAAAGTTCTTTTTTATTTCACAGTTATCGTTGATAAAGAAGTTATATTACATCTATCTTTAAAAAGATTCTTAAGCAATTGTATGACTTCTAAGCATTTCTACGAGCGAAACGTTTGCGATAAAAAAAAAATTATATACATTAAGATTTAATACTCTGACAGAGAAGCACCAAAATATTAGGTTTTTCTTTTTCTCCTTTTGATTTTCTTGGAAATACAGATAAAATGAAATTTTGTGTTAGATTCTAAGCCTTGTAACGTGTAAAACTTTTATTACGTGGCTTTATTAGGTTGTTCTAAGTATGATAAACTACGAAAACTCGTGTCTTTGCATGGAAATCAGTTAATGTTAGAGATTTCGAGCAGACTGGGTGAAAGTATAGACTTCCTTGGTATCAATACATACACGATGGTAAATGGACGATAATACCCTTGATAACGTTTTGGGACAACAACATGGGACCTATTGGTCCATCTCAGTTGTTCATCCTCTAAATAAACTATTAATAGACTGGGTGAAAGTATAGACTTCCTTGGTATCAATACATACACGATGGTAAATGGACGATAATACCCTTGATAACGTTTTGGGACAACAACATGGGAC
>NW_013669681.1:78744-89739 GCF_000517525.1 Limulus polyphemus
CACAGGTAACTATTAGTGTTTTTACTGATAACCACAGGTAACTATTAGTGTTTTCCTGAAGATTACATGTAACTACTAGAGTTTTTTTCCTGATAATCACAAGTTATTATTGCATGTCACATATACAAAATGAGGCATTTTTACTTGTATTACAGGCTTTGAAAACAACAGTTATGTAAAAAAAATAATCATATAGTAACTATTAAATAAATATTTCCAAAGGTAAAGGTTTGGAATGAAATCCAAGTTAAAAACCATAAGGAACCCTGGTGTTGACGCTTGGTATTAATGTACCTCAACTAGTGTCTAAAACGGACGTGTCGCCCTCTAATGTCTAAATTTGTATACCAAGAAAGTTGAAGGGTGGAAGCACGGGAGTTTTATTCTTATTGTTTAATGACAAATATATGTAACATTCTTAAAAATGATTAAATTATGAAGTTAGAGTATATATTTAATGTTTGTGATTTTCCACTGAATTTCAACAGCATGTACATATACATTAATATTTGTGTGTGTGTGTGTTTTCTCTCTCTCCCAGTTGTAGATCAAACTTTGTTTTGCAATAGTTATAAATGTAGAGGTCATGGATATATATAGGAAATATAACAGTATGGTCTCTTTTAGCTTCTTTCGGCATGGGAAAAATATGATACGTGTATCACACGATTACTTTATGCCGTTTTAGGCCAACGAAAACTAGGCCTAACGCAGATTCGATTTCAAACACAGAGACCATTACCAATCAGGGTATTGCATGGATGCAACGTGTGTGTTCTTGAAGGATTTGTTGTTCATGTTCATAAAAACGTGTGGTCTGTTTTGTAATGTGTAATCAATTACTGAATATTGCTTGAAAATATATATGTGTATATGTTGCACTTAAGAGAGTCGTGTACTGAATTATTAGCCGTATTAATTAGGCTAATTAACTCAATGAAACCATGCTTATTCTGTTAAACAACCAGCTCATACACAAGTATTGCCGAATGTCGTTTCCACGGTGACACTATAAAACAGCTGTGATGATTGTCTTACAGTTGAACTATCGCTTGCATAATATTTCAAAAGGGCTAACTCATAAACATGAAAATGTGTTTAATTTAACAGTTGGATTCAAACAAGGATGGGGAAAAAAAAGAGTTCACAAAAGTAAATATTTCTTTATTCTCACCTCTAACTTAAAACGATAAAAAAATTGAATTTGAATTAAATAAAACACGATGTTTGTGGTTAAACCATGATGCAAGTCATACATCTAAAATATGTCAAATAACATCTTTAAAGTCTATGAATCAGCGTATATGTCTGTAATATGATGTATATAGTATACAAACAGTTAATCCATATTATAATATACTGAAAAATACAAAGTTAATATATACAAAAAATTGTTTGAAACAAAATAATTAATTAATTCGGACAAGAATACATTTAAACAATATAAAGTTAATCTATACAATTGTTTGAAACAAAATAATTAATTAATTCGGACAAGAATACATTTAAACAATATAAAGTTAATCAATACAATAATTGTTTGAAACAAAATAATTAATTAATTCGGACAAGAGTACATTTAAACAATATAAAGTTAATCTATACAATAATTGTTTGAAACAAAATAATTAATTAATTCGCACAAGAATACATTTAAACAATATAAAATTAATCTATACAAAAAATTAATCCATATAATATCTGATTAAATAAAAATTTATATTAAACAATAGTTCGACAAAACAGTAAACAGTATTCCGCATAGCAACCTTTTGAAACAGCAAATATTTCAACAAAATAATAATTTTTTGCATTTGAGTATTTACAATAAAAATGAAACAATTTGAAATAAAGTGGGTGAAACCTAAGTGAAAAATACAAACGTATTTGGCCCGGCATGGCCAGGTGGTTAGGGAGCTCGACTCGCAACTCGTATTCTCTATAATACAAACCACCTTCTCTATAATACAAACCACCTTCTGTATAATACAAACCACCTTCTGTATAACACAAACCACCTTCTGTATAATACAAACCACCTTCTGTATAACACAAACCACCTTCTCTATAATACAAACCACCTTCTGTATAACACAAACCACCTTCTGTACAATAGAAACCACCTTCTCTATAATACAAACCACCTTCTGTATAACACAAACCACCTTCTGTACAATAGAAACCACCTTCTCTATAATACAAACCACCTTCTGTATAACACAAACCACCTTCTGTACAATAGAAACCACCTTCTGTATAACACAAACCATCTTCTGTACAATAAAAACCACCTTCTCTATAATACAGACCACCTTCTGTATAACACAAACCACCTTCTGTACAATAGAAACCATTTTCTCTATAATACATACCACCTTCGCTATAATACATACCACCTTCTCTATAATACAAACCACCTTCTGTATAATAGAAACCACCTTCTCTATAATACAAACCACCTTCATGTAATCTAAATCTCTATTTTTTTTAACACAGACTGGTCCTTACTTGTCGATGAACAGATATTTTCTTGTGTAATCCAAAACATGATTCCAAATGTTTATCATACTTCGAACTTAAAACCTTGTTATTCACCGCTAAGATGCTCTTGTCGACAAAGCCATCAGTAATATACAAACAAAGACCGCGCTGTTAGTTCTTCTGGAACGTAGGGAAAGAACCCGCCCACAAACTTGAGAATCAAGTAGCTGAAAAGTAAGTAAACCAAAAAATAAAAACTACAAGCGACCATTAAACGAAATCTATCATGTTATAAATATATTAGAGACCAAATAATTACATTAAATGAAGTTCAAGTAAGACGAGGGAACAAATAGTCGCCTAGAGACAAAAGATAACCAAAACCTGATCATTTCGAGATACTTAGTTAAGTGAATAAGGACATAATCCAACCAGAACCTGATCATTTTCAGATAGTTAGTGAAGTGAATAAGGACAAAGTCCAACCAGAACCTGATCATTTTAAGTTAGTTAGTCAAGTGAATAAGGACAAAGTCCAACCAGAACCTGATCAATTTAAGATAGTTAGTCACGTGAATAAGGACAGAGCCCAACCAGAACCAGGTAATTAGGCACGTAAATAAATACCATTACCAACCAGAACCTGATCATTTTAAGATAGTTAGTCACGTGAATAAGGACAAAGTCTAACCAGAACCTGATCATTTTAAGATAGTTAGTCACGTGAATAAGGCCAAAGCCCAACCAGAACCAGGTAATTAGGCACGTAAATAAATACCATTACCAACCAGAACCTGATCATTTTAAGATAGTTAGCCACGTGAATAAGGACAAAGTCTAGCCAAAACCTGATCATTTTAAGATAGTTAGTCACATGAATAAGGACAGAGCCCAACCAGAACCTGATCATTTTAAGATAGTTAGTCAGGTGAATAAGGCCAAAGCCCAACCAGAACCAGGTAATTAGGCACGTAAATAAATACCATTACCAACAAGGACTTGATCATTTTAAGACAGTTAGTCACGTGAATAAGGACAGAGCCCAACCAGAACCTGATCATTTTAAGATAGTTAGTCACGTGAATAAGGACAGAGCCCAACCAGAACCTGATCATTTTAAGATAGTTAGTCACGTTAATAAGGACAGAGCCCAACCAGAACCAGGTAATTAGGCACGTAAATAAATACCATTACCAACCAGAACCTGATCATTTTAAGATAGTTAGTCACGTGAATAAGGACAGAGCCCAACCAGAACCAGGTAATTAGGCACGTAAATAAATACCATTACCAACCAGAACCTGATCATTTCCAGATAGACAGTTACTTGAATAAAGACAAATGCTAACCAAAGTTTGATTTTTTTATTTTTGAAAAAAAAAAGAAGATAAAAACGTGAATTAGAAAATCGCCAACCAAATCATGATCATTTTCAGACAAACACTTGAAACAGGATCAAAATGTCGTCACTTCTGGATGGGTAATCATGTAGAACGATATGGGGCGTGTTCATTTCTGTTGTGATTATAGAATATAATCCTACCTACATCCCCTCCCCCCCCGTTACAACGCTAGAATCCGGATTTCGATACCCGTGGTGGGCAGAACACAGATAGACCATTGTGTAGCTTTGTGCTTAATTAGAAACAAACAATCCTATCTACATATAAGACTTAAAGCCATAATATTCTACCGAAAAATAACTATATATTTGTCTTATTCCAAAACGCCTTTTTTTTTTCCAAAAGTCCCTAAAATTATCTCATTTTCCGTATTACACACTAGAATATGATTAAACGTGGGGAGAATTTAATTTCTCTGTGTATAAAGGAAAAAAAATATTGCCATAAGAAGAAGATTGTTTGTTTTTTAATTTCTCGCAAAGCTACACGAGGGCAGCTAGTCATCACCACCCACCGCCAACTCTTGGGCTACTCTTTTTACCAACGAATAGTGGGATTGACCGTCACATTATAACGCTCCCACAGCTGAAAGGGCAGCATGTTTGGTGTGACGGGGATTCGAACCCGCGACCCTCAGAGATTGCGAGTCGAGCGCTCTAACCACCTGGCCATACCGGGGCCCTAACCACCTGGCCATACCGGGGCCTAAGAAGAAGAAGAGACAATTTATTATCAGTGTTTTGCTAATATGACCTTTGACCTAAATAAGCGGCCTTCAAACTCAGGAATGGAACCTACCAATAGAAATAAAGAGAAACACAATATAACAATGTAATGTTCTTGTTTTGTGAAATACATTGTTCGAAATTCTCTTTTCGTTTTGAAACTGTTCTTCCATCATTCACCTTTAACCTTTTAGTCGTAGATTTTTTTCAGTCACGTCACGCTCAAAATCAGAGGCATATAAATCAGGTTCAGAATCAGAATCACCGTCAGTTTGCACAAGTTCAATTGTCTCTTCAAGTATGGAAATACTGAAGTGATTTGAAATCATTTTGGGTCCTTTTTCTTTGTAAGAAAAATTAAACAGTTTTCAACTGCAAATATTACAGACATTTTGATTAGCAACATACACCATGTTTGATACGAATCGGCGGCTGAGATCGTCATCTTTGTCTGTCGATTTTGTACGCTCAATTCGCTTTCCTAATGGGAAATTCAAACCACATTACTTGGTTGCCATAGGAGGAAAACAGTACTTTATACCAATAATCCCATACGTAATACAACAGTTCATGAGCTCTACAACACATAAAACACAAGACACAACAATATAAGTAAGAAAATAAGTCTGTACAATAAACACAACATAAATTAGATAAAATACGTGGACATAGAAGGAAAATACGTGCCCTGAGAAGGAGGCAAATAATAAATAAGCAAGTAACAATGAATATACAACAGTCGACACATAAGTAACAATGAATATACAACAGTCGACACATAAGTAACAATGAATATACAACAGTCAACACATGAAATCAATAAGAAGAATACAAATTACAATAGTACAGGAGGGAGAAAGTGATCAATTTGAACCTGACCCACCCAGGTCTACAACACCTAAATCCCGAAGAGGTCTACATAGCACCTGATCCTCCCAGGTCCAGATTAATCAACACGGTGACAGGCGCGCCTAAGAGGTTAAAGTAAAAAAAAACATCAAACAAAACTTAGAGGCAAAACGATGAGGACAAATCTGCTTTCCTGGAGTTACGGTTTATACTGTTTTTGGTTTTCGGAAATATCTTCTATTCTTCAGTACGTAGTGCATTCTATAAAAAAAATATCGAAAACAAGTGTTTATTTCTAAAAGTATTGTCAATCTTCCTAAAAAAACACATTTTGATTTGTTTTTTTTTTAAGCACAAATCAGGGTTGGTTTGTTTGTAATTAAGCACAAAGCTACACAATGGGCTATCTGTGCTCTGCCCACCACGGGTATCGAAACCCGGATTCTAGCGTTGTACGTCCGCAGACATCCCGCTGTGCTACTGGGGGGGGGGCACACACAAATCAGGGGCTTACGTTTCGTTTTCTGGAAGGGCGCAATCATAACGCTTCAAATATATGACATTGTACCTTGGAATATATTTCAAGTGAACGTTTCGGTCATTCTACTGACCAAATGTTGACATCACACTCCGCCAAAGCTGGTTCTGATTGTAAGAACTTCGACACGGCAATTTCTATACCACAAGTATTTCTATTATATGCCTTAAATTGTCAGAAATTTAAAGAACAGGATCACTTCTCCTGATAGGATTGCGATAAAGTATATAAAACTGAAACCTAAACATTGTGCAGAAGCAGATGAGAACGCACGAACACAAAGGTTGTTCACATGTCCAAAGCAACCACACACAATGTACTCAAGAATGATCTCCGTCTGGAAAAGCAAAACAAGTTACGTGTACATAACTTGATACCGTGACACATCAGTTTAATATTCGCATACCTCAAGCAGTTAGAAATTTAACCGGATATTCGTCCGTGACACATTAGTTCAATATTCGCATACCTCAAGCAGTTAGAAATTTAACCGGATATTCGTCCGTGACACATTAGTTTAATATTCGCATACCTCAAGCAGTTAGAAATTTAACCGGATATTCGTCCGTGACACATTAGTTTAATATTCGCATACCTCAAGCAGTTAGAAATTTAACCGGATATTCGTCTGTGACACATTAGTTCAATATTCGCATACCTCAAGCAGTTAGAATTATGTATTGTATTGTTTGAAGTTAAGCACAAAGCTACACAATGGGCTATCTGTGCTCTGCCCACCACGGGTATCGAAACCCGGTTTCTAGCGTTGTAAGTCCGCAGACATACCGCTGTGTAACTGAGGGGCTGCAGTTAGAAATTTAACCGGATATTCGTGTTATTTCATATGAAGACATACTGGTCAAGTGGTCTGTGTATTTCTTTGCGATCGATTTTTTTAAATGGGCATCCGGAAACCGTCGTCTTCGTGCATTCGATGGATTATGGAAAGCCGCAGGGAGGTTTGGTGTGCTTGGAATACGACATCTTTACAACGAAGCCTTTTGCAATTGAAACTAGATTGTAGGACTATTGTCTTCAGATAGAGCATAACCGTAGAATATTATCGACCTATGGGATTCATAGTCTTAATATGACGTATTCAACTTTCGTATCTGTACTTTTTCAAAAGAAAAACTCGATCTAAAGCAACAACACTCGTGTATCTTAATTTGTATCTTAAGCATTTTAAGCGCACTCGTAATGGAATAAGAAATATGATTTGAATGCGTTACATATGCTAATAAACTGGCGTGTTACCGCAGATACAAGTCTAAGCGTCGTGAACTATTTGTTTGGTGCATATCGTTATTTGTTTTAACATTGGACTATCTGCTGTGTCCACCTCAGATTTTAGCGTTATAAGTCCGTAAACTTACAGCTGTCCCTCCGGGGGACAAAATAAAGCCACATTTGACTATCTGCTGTGGCCACCGCAGGGAATCAAACCCCAGACTTTAGCGTTGTAAGTCTGTAGACTTACCGCTGTTCCACTGGGGGGGGGGGCTGGGACTAGTGTATATGTATTTAGTTAAATGGCGAATTCCCGACTGTCTAATGGTGCTTCCAGTAAATATTTAGGTGGTGTTATAGCGGGAAACAATATTGGTAAAATGAGATTCTTAAGCGATATAGCACCAAATGACAAATATTTCAATGTACTCCGTGGAAAATGGAAAGGTCACAGAGTAGAGCGTTTCGGACAGCAACTGTTTTTGAGATCATACCTCAAGTCCGTAGGGAACTATGCTCTCAGCCGTAAAATGACGACTACGGTTACGAAAGAGAACCCTCCGACCCAAGCAGCCTGTGTTATGAAGTTGAGCATGTCTTATAGTTTCGTTAAACAATATAACAAACAAAGATTTGAAGTTTGAAAATTATCATAATCACATCTCGATAACATCTTTCAACTATTATCATAATCACACCTCCATAACATCTTTCAACTATTATCATAATCACATCTCGATAACATCTTTCAACTATTATCATAATCACACCTCGATAACATCTTTCAAATATTCTCATAATCACATCTCGATAACATCTTTCAACTATTATCATAATCACACCTCCATAACATCTTTCAACTATTATCATAATCACATCTCGATAACATCTTTCAACTATTATCATAATCACACCTCGATAACATCTTTCAACTATTCTCATAATAACACCTCGATAACATCTTTCAACTACAGAGTCTAACAAAAGTGATGCGACTTTCTGTGGAAGTTTGGTAAGTCCCAAAAAAACAGACAAGATACTGCCCCCCAGAAAATGGACAAAATACTGTTCCAACAAAACAGACAAGATACTGTTCCAAGAAAATGGACAAGATACTGCCCCCCAGAAAAATGGACAAGATACTGTTCCAACAAAACAAACAAGATACTGTTCCAAGAAAATGGACAAGATACTACCCCCCAGAAATATGCGCAAGATACTGTTCCAACAAAACAGACAAGATACTGTTCCAACAAAACAGACAAGATACTGTTCCAAGAAAATGTACAAGATACTGTTCCAACAAAACAGACAAGATATTGTCCCAACAAAATGGACAAGATACTGTTCTAACAAAATGGACAAGATACTGTCCCAACAAAATGGACAAGATACTGTTCCAATAAAACAGACAAGATACTGTCCCAACAAAACAGACAAGATATTATCCCAACAAAATGGACAAGATACTATTCTAACAAAATGGACAAGATACTATTCTAACAAAATGGACAAGATACTATTCTAACAAAATGGACAAGATACTATTCTAACAAAACGGACAAGATATTGTCCCAACAAAATGGACAAGATACTGTTCTAACAAAATGGACAAGATACTGAGTTTAGCAAAAAAATGATGTAACTCCTTGTTGAATGTTGTTTTTTTTTAGTTCTATTAAAAACTTTCAGCTATTGAATATAAAAAGAACTGACTCATGTAACTTGACAAATCATATAAACTTACCAAAATAAATATTCTATACAAAAGGCTGACGAATACGAAGTTTAAAGCAGCCAACATTTAATCAATGTGGCCTGCTCATATTTTCACACACAGAAAAGCATGTATAAAGAACAAGGAAATGACGTCATTTATGTATGCTTGTCCCATAACAGAGAAAATAGTTTGTTGCCTCTTAAGGGCTGGATAATGTCTAATAGTTGTTTGTTCGTGTCTTGTTTGCGTAGAATCGCGTTATAAGAGTGATTGGCAACTCTCATTTAGGCCTAATAATTGGTAATGGGTGCCGTTCACAAGCAGCCTCCCCTCCCCCTCTAGTCTGGTCTCCTGATGGGATGGCAGTAAGTCTACGGACTTGCAACGCTAAAACTTTAAGTTCGATTCCTCACGGTGGACACAGCATATAATATAAAATTAGGGACGGCTATGTACAGAGCAGATAACCCTATGTAGTCTAAAACTCAAAAGTTCTAAACAAACAATTTTCATCCCTTAAAAGAAAATGGTCGCAAAATATCGCGAAATGTTTTTATATTTCCGAACTGCACATTCTAACAACCACCAAAACACCGCCGCAAAGAGCAGGTCAGCTTTTTACCTGAACACTGAGCTTGTGGTCAGTCGAATAACTAAAGTTATAATGACCATACTGAACACACACACAAAAATGTTTTAATCAATTAGGCTATAAGATAAAACGGGTGGTGAACTAAAAATGATTATGTAGTCTACCATGAGGATTGTTTGGTTGGAATTTCGCGCAAAAGCGCAAAAACTACTAAAAGTTTGGTTGGGATTTCGCGCAAAGCTACTAAAAGTTTGGTTAGAATTTCGGGGAAAGCCACTAAAAGTTTGGTTGGGATTTCGCGCAAAGCTACTAAAAGTTTGCTTGGAATTTCGCGCAAAGCTACACGATGGCTTTCTGCGCTAGCCGTCCTTAATTTAGCAGTGAAAGACTAGAGGGAAGGCAGCTAGTCAGCACCATACACCGCCAACTCTTTGGCTACTATTTTACCAACGAATAGTAGGATTGACCGTCACATTATAACGCCCCCATGACTGAAAGGGCGAGCAGGGATTCGAACCCTAATCATCATGATATGCCAGGCGCCACGAGGAAACGATACGGAAAAGTTTGTTGCCTTTCTATATATATATATGAATGCATATAATATATTAATAAAAATATATAAAGAACAAGAGATACATTTAAGCGAAATTTTACACCTAAAAGGTAGAAAAGCGTAAAAAAAAGCCTGAACAATTGTGTTTGTGTTTGGTTTTTGTCTTCAAGTTCAAAACCAACTTTAAAAACAGTTTCAAAAAACAGTTAAACAATAATAATAGTTTTGCCATCTTTTTCTCTATAATACTTTCTTCTTTCATGGAAAATTAAACGGAAAGAGAGATAGAGAGAGAGAGAACGGTGAAAGGGAAGAAGAAAAAATATACTTGACAAGATTGAGATTCACTAAAACGTACGTATGGTACAGTGAGCGTTGGCAATGTCTATCCTTGGCTCGGATTTATTTTGTTACTAGATTATCCATTAGAGAGTTAATATCCACTACATAGCATTAGATCTATGACGGCGTTAAGTCTATTGTTGCAAACGTAGCCGGTCTCGAGATTAGTGAAAATCAGCCACGTGACATACACGCGTAGAATTGAAACGTAAAAAGGTTCTCTCATTATCTCCAATAAATAGAATTAGAGTGAAAACACCGATAAATCCCCGTATTTTCTAGCACCGATGACCCTTTTAAAAGATGAGTTTCTGAAGGGGCATAATAGTTCTTTATGAGCGCGCGGAAGGTGACGTCACCATTATTTCCCTTTCGCTGCCGTCATGTCTCGCGCGTGAATAGAATATATAGTGACAAAGGAGTAGTCATCAATTTCAGGAGTTAAAATATATCAGCGAGATTGAAGTGTGAGAACAGTTTTTATTTCAAGATGCATCTCAATTTCTAGCTTATAACGGATTGCACGATACTTTGATTTTTTTTTTTTTTAAGAACACGC
>NW_013669681.1:90003-91396 GCF_000517525.1 Limulus polyphemus
CGCTGACCTGGCGTGGGAGTACGATAAAATATTACTGATGTTGTTGTTTTTAGTTTGTTTGTTTTTTAATGCAAACTACACAATGAGGGCCACCTTCGTTCTGTCCACCGCGGGGAATCGAACCCTGGATTTTAGAATCGTAAGTCTGGAAGCTTATCGCTGACCTAGCGTGGGAGTACGATAAAATATTACTGATGTTGTTGTTTTTAGTTTGTTTGTTTTTTAATGCAAACTACACAATGAGGGCTACCTTCGTTCTGTCCACCGCGGGGAATCGAACCCTGGATTTTAGAATCGTAAGTCTGGAAGCTTATCGCTGACCTAGCGTGGGAGTACGATAAAATATTACTGATATTGTTGTTTTTAGTTGTTGTTTTTTTTAATGCAAACTACACAATGGGGGCTATCTTCTTTATGTTCACCGCGGGGAATCGAACCTCGGAATTTAGCATTGTATGTCCGGAAACTTAGTGTCGCTCCAACAGGGGACGCGCTTATAAAATAAAATAAAATTGATAGATAAATAAACACGACAACCGTATAATTTAAAGGTAAGAAAAATAAGTAAACAGACTTGTAGCTAACACTAGATATTACAAACTATGTAAGAACACTAAGCTGATCACTTGGAGATGAACGTTGTAAATTTGATCTCAAAGTTCACAGCTCTGTATTACGACAAACTTTTACGACCCACATATGGTTTATATATGTCTCAGTTGGTTGTTTCTAAATACATATACGTGTGACGTCTGGATAAAATAACCTAATGATTGATTTAAACCCTTGTTGAAAAAAAGTGTGATAGCAAAAACCAATATTAAATTACCCCCCCCCCTTCCTTGAAAGTAGAGCGTGAGTCACTACAAACGCCCTACCGGTGGGTCAGCGGTAAGTTTACGGGCTTACAATGCTAAAATCCGTGGTTCGATTCCCCCTCGGTGGACAGAGTACAGACAGCCCATTTTGTAGCTTTGCACTAAGAAAAACAAAACCAACACCAATCTTTTGTTACCAAGACGGAAGATGAGCACAGTTGGAAATCTCTTCACAAAAATGACAAATTTACTTGTTTTCACGATTTCATTGTTTAATAGCGTAAAATAGCACATTTCTCACCTGCTCACACCCCCTTTCTGAAACAATACAACAGTCCCACAAAGTACAAGAAATAATGCGTTATTTGCAAGGCTTCTCTAGACCTGATTCCTGCGCTTTAAGAAATGTATTTCTAAATAAGTTAAAGCATTTTCACCTGTTTCAAACAGCAACAAAAAGAACCATTAGTGTACCACCGATTTAAATTATTTATATAATATTAAAAATAAATGTGAAACCCAATCTTCATACGATGGACCTCTCGACGCTTAAGTATACCGGTGTCGGGGAATTC
>NW_013669681.1:92442-100478 GCF_000517525.1 Limulus polyphemus
GTGTGTGTGTGTGGGGGGGGGGGGGGGGGGAAGTGAGGGCATTAAGTTATATGTACGGCGTTTTTAGTTGTTTGTTATTCACCAAAAGGAACCTACATTTACATAGGTTTTGAAGAACATACGTATATAATGTTTGACATCTGTGTCACTATAGAAGCCATAACCAAGCACAAGGCGTGAACTAAAGATTACCTGTAAGGGAAGGATAGTAAATAATGAAAACGTGGTGATGATCAAAGTAGGCCGACAAATATAACCCTAGTAAATCATGAAATGAATATAAATGTAATTCTGAATTCCTTTCAACACTACAATCTGTGTTATTGTAGTGCTATACCTCCGTAGTTTCTGGTGTTTTATAAACCCATATTGTAGTGCTATACCTCCGTAGTTTCTGGTGTTTTATAAACACATATTGTAATGCTATACCTCCGTAGTTCCTGGTGTTTTATAAACACAGATTGTAGTGCTATACCTCCGTAGTTCTTGGTGTTTTATAAACACAGGAGGTATAGCACTACAATATGTGTTAATAAAACAACACTACAATCTGTGTATATAAAACACCAGAAACTACGGAGGTATAGCACTACAATATGTGTTTATAAAACACCAAGAACTACGGAAGTATAGCACTACAATATGTGTTTATAAAACACCAAGAACTAAGGAGGTATAGCACTACAATATGTATCTATAAAACACCAGGAACTACGGAGGTATAGCACTACAATTCGTGTTTATAAAACACCAGGAACTACGGTTAGAACCGCGATTCGCCACTGAATACATTCTGCACGATCAGCTTTTGTTGTGTTATAACTGTGACAGTCAATCCCACAATCCGGTTAAGGCTAGATATGTAAGCCGCAAAGCAACTGACTGGTTGTCAACCTTTTGGTCACTACTTCTAAGTTAGGAAAGATTATGCCCAATTTTTGGGGTCTCTGAACCGGCCGTGTAGTTTATGAATCGCAAATCCTTAACAGGAAAGTCTATCAAGAAATTAAGTGAATCTCAGAAAATTAATTGAGAATTTTATGTAGAGTAGCTGAGATATATTTTGTCACGAAATGTAAAAATATATCAATCTGGATTTGTGCAAAAAACATTTTTTTAATGTTTATTGCATGTCTTCGCTTTTCTTTACTTGTTGAGAAGGTTTGTTTGTTTGTAATTAAGCATAAAGCTACACAATGGGCTATCTGTGCTCTGCCCACCACGGGTATCGAAAACCGGTCCGCAGACATGCCGCTGTGCCACTATGGGGCTTTTCGATATATAAATATAACCAAAACATAATTGAATAAGGAAAGCACATTATGGTAATATAATAATAAGTTGGCAAACAAGTGGTTTATAAGCATAACGAAGTGATTTATTGGAGTAAGGAAAGCACAATATGGTAATATAATAATAAGTTGGCAAACAATGATTTATAAGCAAAACGAAGTGATTTATTGGAGTAAGGAAAGCACATTTTGGTAATATAATAATAAGTTGGCAAATAAAGTAGCTTAACGATAAGTCTGGAGGCTTTTAACACTAAAAACTGGGTTTCGATACCCGTAGCGGGCAAGCCCAGACAATCTAATGTGTAGCTTTGTGAATAACAAAAAAAAACAAAAAAAAACGAGGCCCCAGTGGCTCAGCCATAAACTTGCAGGGTCACGACGCTAACAATCGGGTTTCGATACTCGTGGTGGGCAGAGCATAGATAGCCCATTGTGTAGCTTTGTGATTTCACAACACCAACCTACTAACAAGAAACCAAACTAACTAACAAAACTTTGTAATACAGAAGTGATAAATTTCGTTTGTTTATTGTAAGCACTTCAGGGATGGAACCCTGAATTTTAGCCTTATAAGCCCTTGTTACTGCTGAGCCACTGGAATGGGGGGGGGGGGGAATAACAAACACAGTGACATATGCAACATATGAAACCTAACTTGAATAAGCTTGGTATAATTTGTAATGTAATTAATAGTTCTTATACTGAGATTAAAGTAATATCCATTCTGTTTAATAAACAGGTCAATTAAGTTAATAAGTCTATTCTGATTAACGTGTTAACATTAGGTCACAAACTTGACATTCCTGTTCACTTGTTTATAAAAACGCAGACATAACTTTTTACCTTATTCTCTTTGATTGCTTTGGTTCGTGTGAATCTCGAGGTCGCAAAAATGAAAAACCTCAAATATTTTTTTCGATTGGATAATGTCATAAATTTGCATTCTTGAGTTGTTTTGTTTTTTACGATTTGAGAAGAAAACCCCGAGAATGCCTGGTTAGCCTCCTAAGTCCACTTTTCTTTCGTGAACTGGCTGAGACAACCTATCAACAAAAGTCACATGGTTACTGTATTCCTATGTCACGTCTTAGCTTCAATATCATCAATTTCTCCGACAAGCATTCTTCAGCCACGTAGTCAGCATATCAGTAACTGGCTTCTCCCACATCAGTCTTAACATAAAACTTAAAGAACTCTAGGTCATAAATCTTCCACGAGAGGGCCTTCCGGTTCAGAAGTCATCATGGCGACGGTATTGTTTAGATAAGAGAATAATAATGTAAGGACTAAAATTGCCTACCGATCGTACTAAGAAGCAAGGGGGGGGGACAAGAGGTTTTATAGAAGTACTTAACTGAAAAACGATAACATGACAGCTGTAATGTTAACGTTTGTCGATTGCAATATTTGTTCAACCAGCTGTTCGAGAAACCATGTTAGTTTTGTCCGTCAATTCAGACTACTCAAAGTACTTGACGTCAAATAAAACAAAGTTACTTGCACCAATAGAACAACAATGATCTGTAAAACATTACTTAGAGCATCTAAGGTGCCCAACTTCATATTTCCTCAAGGTCTGTTTTTAGAGGATAAGTGCTTTCAGTTAAACGATGAAAAATCACACCACGACAATTATTTGGATTCTACCCAAGTTTTAAAGATCTACTTTTGACCATCATTCAGAACAAAAAAAAAAAAAGAGACGGGAGCTGGAAAAAAAATAATGTTATACAAACTCCACTTTTTTATTAATATCAATGCTATTCTCCTTCTTTTTTGATGATAGAAACTTTGCATTGTTTGTGCATCATCTCTTTTTGAATCGCTGCCAAGTTTACTCCAGTAAAACTTTTACTTCGACAAGTTGCCAAATCCAAATGTTTTCACAAGTCAACTCAAATATTCGCTGTCAACTCACTCGAGTAAAAAACGAGAAGTTAAATTGAAAATTAAGCGTGGTTTCTCTGTAAGGTATATCGTATCTCGTGTTCCTTCTGTCACTTCCGCAAGTTTCGTATCAGCATTTGTAGTTTTAAAGAGGTAGCACTTTTAGCATCTTCACTTTTCTTAAAATAATAACAAACAAAAAAATACTTTTAAAACTGCACTTATCTTAATTAATTGAAAAGTGTAGTTATAATTAGATCGTTCCGTCAACTTAAAACAACAACTGAGTTTACTGGAGGTTTCTTATTATTCTAGCAAGTTACATCAACATAGCAACTGACTTCTGATAAGTGATCCATAAAATAAAGTTTATCACACCTTTTTATCCACTTAATTGATGCTAAAGTTTCTATGCGGTGTCAGGTAATTAAGCCACATAAAAATCACCAAATCATTCCAGAGGGTTACATCTAGATCGGAGTTCAAAGGTTTAGGTCTCAAAGTAACAATGCATTTTTTTCTCAAATTTGTGATGATGACTTTAAACTTAATATGGAAACATTTTTATGCCAATGAATTCAACATATTTTCAAAGTCTCCAATTCTTCAACCCAAAATACTTTTTTTTATATGATAATGAATTTCATATATTGTCCATATTCTCCAACTATTGAAATGAAAACAAATGTATAACAATGAATCAATATTGTTTCAAAGTCTCCAACAATTCAAACGAAAACATTTTATGATAATGAACTCAATACTGTTTGCAGTCTCGAGCTCTTTCAATCAAAGCACTTTTTTTTTATAACAATGAATCAATATTGTTTCAAAGTATCCAACATTTCAAACGAAAATTTACCTATTATTATGAACTCAGTATTGTTTCAAATCTCCAAATTTAAGACAATAGGAAACTCGATATTGCTCGAAAGTCTCCGAGTTTTCAAACTAAACAATATTTTATTATAAAACACATTTTCCACGATAATTATTAGTTTCGTCTTGACTTTATTTACTGATTATAAGTATTATTTTATTACAAGTTACAGCTTTTACAGCAAGGGAGAATACTTTTAAAACAGGTACGACGTTTCGATCACTGGTATACTTGAGAATGATTGCACCAGTGATCGAAACGTCGTACCTATTTTTAATATATATATTCTTCCTTACTATGAAAGCTGTAGCTTGTAATAAGATAATACTTTCAAATTGTTTCGGGGGGTATTTTAGGCACTGTCGGTATCGTAGAGTTTTGGCCATAAGAGATCGCCTGTTTCAGGAGTGTGACGACTCTTCGGCTTCTATACTTAGGCCTTCTTCAGACCGAAACGTTGTCCCACTATAGAAATAAGTATGAAAAACCCAAACTCTTTGAAATCCTTTAACTATTCGAACGAAAACATTTTTTGTGATAATCGACTCATCATTTTCACGAATCAAAATAACTTTTATGTAACGTTTACGGGCTCGTTATTATTCTAAAGTGTCCATCTGTAATAAACAGTAATAATGAACTCAAAGTCCTTTCAAAATGTCCAACTCTGCTATCGTAAAATGTTTCGTTTTGTTTCACGCGACATTTGCTGACTGAAAAGTACCAAAGCTTGTTTCTTGTTTTGAGCACACATAATATTATACTTTAATTAGTTCGACATTTAATATTTGGTTTATTTATCACATAATATAGTGGCATAGTTAACTCTGAACTGGAATGAAGATGGCTTTCGTAATATTCCCCTTTTTCAGTTCCAGCAAACTGATACTGTGGTGTTATCTAGTGGCTAAAATGAGAACTAGTTTTGTCGATTTTTACATCATACTCACCACTAGATGTCACCTTAAACGTTGGGATATCGAACATAGCGAGTTTTTCTGAGCAGTTTTTGAAATAAAATCTCGTATTGAGTTGAATGTTCTGATATAATATTAATTTACACACTGAAATTATTATTATTAGTTAAATTTGAAGTATGTATTACATGCTTGTTCCCAATTTGTTTTTGTTTTTTTTTGGAATTTGTTTTGACCAGTATCTACACTAGCAGTATAAAACCCTTCTAGTTAATAATTCTGATTTCGTTTTTTTATAAATATTAAAATGTCTTTAAAGGTTCTTTAATAAAATGATATGTGGAAGATCTTAACTTTAGAATTGGCTAAAGAGAACAAACAATGTTTATTTTTTATGAAACTACGAATTAACAAAAAAGTTAATGAAATAAGTTATAGAAATAGCGTCCATTCTTAGTTTAAACAAATCTCGGTTGCTCAAGGTTAAAGATCGAGGCTAAATCAGTATTTTCACATCTTGAAACAGGTTTTGTCCCAAATTCTTATGAGTTTCTGTTTATGTTAAACGGTTGTACTAACTAAATAAAATACAGAAACGAAAATATTTTATCAATCATTTATATATATTCAAGCTTCTTGTTGAATTTTGTGGTTTGATACGTACTCCTCCATAAACTGAGTTACAAATAGAGTCAGTCAACATTATTTAATATGTGTTTTCTTTTTTTCAGCTTTGTAGCCGAGTTTACGCGGATTAATACATTTGTGGTATGTATTTCATTATTACGTTGAATAATGATAATAATAAGGTCAGAACTGTCTTTTCGATGTTTCATTATAATAAGTTAATTAATCTATTTGATTTAATGACCCATTTTTACATTGCCGGAAGGGTTTTGAATTAAATTAAAGTTGTTGTTGATAAAATCTTACATTCTGACTCAAATCGTCATCCAAAAACCTCCGCTATCTTGTCACTGATTGTTATGAATGCTAAAAAACAAGTCCCTTCGACAGCCTTATAAAGTCACACGTCTAATTAAACATGTCTTCTGCTACGAGATTATACAGTGTTAGTTGTGTTGTTCCAGTCATCCTAAACTTTTCTGATACAAGATTATCCTGTGTTAGTTGCGTTGTTCTATTCATCCTCAACTTCTTCTGCTACAAGATTATCCAGTGTTAATTGCGTTGTTCCAGTCATCCTAAACTTCTCTGATACAAAATTATCCAGTTTTAGTTGCGTTGTTCTAGTCATCCTCAACTTCTTCTGCTATAACATTATCCAGTGTTAGTTGCGTTGTTCTAGTCATCCTCAACTTCGTCTGATACAAGATTATTCAGTTTTAGTTGCGTTGTTCCAGTCATCATCAACTTCTTCTGCTACAAGATTATCCAGTGTTAGTTGCGTTGTTCCAGTCATCCTAAACTTCTTCTGATACAAGATTATCCAGTTTTAGTTGCGTTGTTCCAGTCATCATCAACTTCTTCTGCTACAAGATTATCCAGTGTTAGTTGCGTTGTTCTAGTCATTCTCAACTTCTTCTGCTACAAGGTTATCCAGTGGTTGCAATATTCCAGTCATCCTCAACCTCTTCTGCTACAAGGTTATCCAGTGGTTGCAATATTACAGTCATCCTCAACTTCGTCTGATACAAGATTATCCAGTGTTAGTTGCGTTATTCCAGTCATCCTCAACTTCTTCTGCTACAAGGTTATCCAGTGGTTGCAATATTCCAGTCATCCTCAACTTCTTCTGCTACAAGGTTATCCAGTGGTTGCAATATTACAGTCATCCTCAACTTCTTCTGATACAAGGTTATCCAGTGGTTGCAATATTCCAGTCATCCTCAACTTCTTCTGCTACAAGGTTATCCAGTGGTTGCAATATTCCAGTCATCCTCAACTTCTTCTGCTACAAGATAATTCAAGGCCTCTTTACATTCTACAAACGTATCGGCCAACTCCAAATACTACATTCCCATTGTCTCACATTCCTTCTGCAAGTAGACGACTGAAGTAAATCAGAGTCTACTAACGATGGAAATGAAAGTGGAATATGTCTGTATCTAGGGGGAAAAAAGTTACCCCCCTGCCCAACGGTTGATCATTGACCGAAGGAACATACGACTTGTCACGTTGTAAAGTGCCACAACCATCAGACTGGGCCCAGCTCATCATTTTATTTTTAACAAAGGTCAGGCCTCGACTGTCTCTAACCTTAACATTCGAAGAACACAACAAAACTGTGTAATGTCATCTGATGAGTTGCATTTCACTCTTTATTATACTTGTAGTAAAGTAAAACTACAAAGAAAGACAAACACACGAAGCACTTGACCATACTTGTGTTGTTCCAATTACTAGATGCGGGGTAACAGTGTGGAGAACATTCTTGTGATAGGGGTTGAGTCCCTTGATTTCATTAAAAACGCGTATTGCATACAAGATATACCTGAACGTTAATGTTGATCACGTCTGTCCACTTCACAATGCCGTATTTTCTTCCTGGTGCACGAGGATTCTTTCCTTTACACAATTCCGTGTTTCCATCCTGATACACAAGGGCTCTGTCCACTTCACAATGCTGTGTTTTTATCCTGATACTCAAGGGCTCTGTCCACTTCACAATGCCGTGTTTTTATCCTGATACTCAAGGGCTTTGTCCACTTCACAATGCCGTGTTTTTATCCTGATACTCAAGGGCTTTGTCCACTTCACAATGCTGTGTTTTTATCCTGATACTCAAAGGCTCTGTCCACTTCACAATGCTGTGTTTTATCCTGATACTCAAGGGCTCTGTCCACTTCACAATGCTGTGTTTATCCTGATACTCAAGGGCTCTTTCCATTTCATAATGCTGTGTTTCCATCCTGATACACAAGGGCTCTGTCCACTTCACAATGCTGTGTTTTTATCCTGATACACAAGGGCTCTGTCCACTTCCCAATGCTGTGTTTTTATCCTGATACTCAAAGGCTCTGTACACTTCACAATGCCGTGTTTTTATCCTGATACTCAAAGGCTCTGTCCACTTCACAATGCTGTGTTTTCATC
>NW_013669681.1:100714-104601 GCF_000517525.1 Limulus polyphemus
AAGAAGTGATAATATATATGTATTGTTCCTTTTACAGAAGTGATAATATATATACATGTATTGTTCCTTTTACAGAAGTGATAATATATATGTGTTGTTCCTTTTACAGAAGTGATAATAAATATATATGTATTGTTCCTTTTACAGAAGTGATAATATATATGCGTTGTTCCTTTCAAGAAGTGATAATATATATGTATTGTTCCTTTTACAGAAGTGATAATATATATGCGTTGTTCCTTTCAAGAAGTGATAATATATATGTATTGTTCCTTTTACAGAAGTGATAATATATATGCGTTGTTCCTTTCAAGAAGTGATAATATATATGTATTGTTCCTTTCAAAAAATGACAATATATATGTATAAGTGATAAGGTCAGCCTGGTCACATCAGAACAGGATAACCTCGCCATAACTAGGTACTTATGAGACTAGTCTGGTCACGTCAGAACGGGCTAATTTGATCATAACTAGGTACTTGTAAGGCCAGTCTGGTCACGTCAGAAGGGGCTGATTGATCATAATTAGGTACTTGTAAGGCCAGTCTGGTAACGTCAGAACGGGCTAACTGATCATAACTAGGTACTTGTAAGGCCAGTCTGGTCACGTCAGAACGGGCTAATTTGATCATAACTAGGTAGGTACTTGTAAGGTCAGTCTGGTCACGTCAGAACGGGCTAGTTTGATCATAACTAGGTGCTTGTAAGGCCAGTTTGGTCACGTCAGAACAGAATAACCTCGTCACAACTAGGTGCTTGTAAGGCCAGTTTGGTCACGTCAGAACAGAATAACCTCGTCACAACTAGGTGCCATCGTGGTCTTGAAAATGGGGGCAGACATCGTGGTGTTGAAAGTGGGGGCAGCCATCGTGTTGTTGAAAATGGGCGCTGTCATCGTGGTCTTGAAAATGGGGACAGTCATGGCGGTCTTGAAAATTGGGCATCATTTCGTGAATGTTCTTTTTACAGAGAAATATTGTCCTGCACAATGTATTTTTAAAGTCAAGTCGAATTCAATCAACCGTGAGTTTGGTAACATGGGACCTGAAGAAGGTCAATACAATGGATAGCGGAAATAGTGACCCGACAATGGACAGAAGCGTTCCGACGAATCCATAAACTAAGAATAACGCTCTGTAATTCTAATAAATATTACGTGTTCTGTGGGTTCACTCGTTTAGTGTGTGGAATTTGAGATCTTAGACTGTTATTATTTGTTTGCTTGTTGTGTAGGCCTAAAAAACGCGAAATTGTACCCTTTTTAAAAATATATACGTATTTACATAATAAGTATTTACACCTGAGGTCTTCTAAACCTAAGTTCGTTAGCAGTAAATTTGATTTTCCGCTAATAATACGTTATTCAACTAATTACTAAACCGTGAAACTATTAAATAAGCATAAGTTCAGCAAAACTGAGCTATGTCTTAAAATCCCATTCAACTGGCGACTTGGTCGTGAAATTTGGAATACGGTGTATTAGCACTAAGCTAAACTATTCCATTAATATCCAACATCCAATAAAAAAAAAGAGAAGCGGATGGCCTTCTTGTATATACTATTTCAGTAAAGGTTATTAGATAAAAGAATGGATTTTGGAAGACAAGTGAATTTGGGGGGAAGGGAACCTCTGACACTGTACTCTGCTAACCCATAAAAATATTTATGAACAGAGACCGAATTACATCACTCAAATGAGGACCATTATTTGTGAAAGTTTGTTAATTGTCAATAGTACTTAACGTTTAAATTAAGCTCACGTGATTCGGCAGTGAAAACGAATATTTTACTTACTGTCAACCTTTAGTTTATTTTGATTTTTGTTCATAGACTTGTCATGCGTTTTTCTGTTGTTTCTGTGAAATATAACTTACTACCAGGTGGCTACATCTCTACGTGTGTATTTTACGATTCAATTTTCAACGGCAGGTGTATGCTTTTGACAGATATGTTATTCGATTGGTTTATTAAGTACAACCAATATTTATTAAATACTGAAGAGTTTTCGTTTTCATTACTCCGGTGCAAGCGTTAAAGTCAATACGCTGTTTCCAGAAACGCCCGTGCTCCGTAGCATCTGATTCAACCCGGCCGCTTGATTTTTCAGGTTCTAAGACTTTTACCGCACGGCCACGACGGTCCAGTTTTTTGTGTCTGAAATTACAGGTAAATCTGAAATCCTTCGTTCGGTTTTCGGTATAAACGCAGACGCCTCAAGTGGGCCTTAGACATGTTAGCAGAAACAGGGGTGTGAGGAGATGAATTTTATCAACTCTATCGTTGAATTCTTCGTGTTTTTATTGCGAATTTTTAGCCTAAAAGTATTAATAAATTCCATTGTATATTCCTAAGGACTGAATGTTTTAGCTAGTCGCACTAATAACGTTGAAATCCCTCGTAATTTACTTTTGTCATCTTAACTACGGGGCCGGGTTTTGCCTCGTGGTTTGAAGGTTCATGTTTGTACGTCCCGTTACCGCAAAATCGTACTCCGCACTTTTGGCCCGAGGGGTCGTTATAAGATTGTAGATCTCATTCCACTATACACAAAGGGTAGCCCAAAGACTTGGCGGAGGGTATTGTCAGCTAGCTGCCTTCCATCTCGTCTGTCACATCAAAATTAGGGACGGTTAGCGCAGAAGGCTCTTGGGTAGCTTTGTAAGGATATTCGAAAAACAAACAAACAATCTTTGTTCTAGATAAAAAAAAAACAAAAAAACTACGTTACGAGTTTCTAGGTTAAAGTTTCTAGGTCTGTCAGTCGGAGCGGATTAACAAGTGCTTTAAAACAAAGGAAAGCTCACGGCCAAGCTGCAAGAAAAAAGCGATGTGTTAGTCCGCGAAAAATAACTTATCATAACAGTACGGTCGTTTCCTAGGTAATACATATATATATATATACAGTCTTATGTCAATGATACGTTTCTCTTTCCAGCAGCATGCAAAGCTGGAAGTTATCGTAAGTATTGGTATCGAACAAATTGAAGAAACTTTGTGTATTTCATTATGTTAGCTGAAATGTCTGGTTGTCGTAATGATACAGCTAGTTACTTTGCTTGACAAATTTTCCGAACATTTGGTTTGGAGGGTTAAAATGATATAATCAGTTATTCTGCGTACTTGACAGATGGCTTAAGAAAGTTATTAAATATCACCAAAAAAACGTTTACTACAGATTTATTGAGACGAAGATAACTTAAACTAGATTAAAAAGATTAAGGGGATTAATAGAGCCTAGGCTTCTAAAAAGAAAAAAAGGTTTATATGTATGAATTAAAAATGATTGTTACACCTGGAATGACAAGATTATTAAGAATAGAATAAGGAAAATAACACAATAAAATGTAAATGCTGAATTAACAAGAGTATTAGAGGTGAACCTGAATTACGAGACTGACTACAAGTGATTAACTTTAGAGAACTGTTTTCCAAAGCCATAATGAACACGTGAGCATTGATCTTTTTACACTGAGTACGTGAAATGCAACCAGAATGGTCTGAAACACACGTAGTTCTGAGATGACCAGGCTCACCTTAAAAGTGACTAGTTAAGTCGAGATTAGTCTGTTTTAAAGGTATGTAATTCTGGTGAGACCAATTTCGTCGTTTGTATGTATCTAGTTGTGACGATGTTATTCTGTTCTGACGTGACCAGACTGGTCTTACTAAACTGCCACTATCTTAAACACCACGATGACAGCGCCCATTTTCAACACCACGATGTTTGCCCCCATTTTCAACACTACGGTGTCTGCCCCCATTTTCAACACCACGATGACTGCCCCCATTTTTAACACCACGATGTTTGCCCCCATTTTCAACACTACGATGACTGCCCCCATTTTTAACACCACGATGTTTGCCCCCATTTTCAACACTACGATGA
>NW_013669682.1:0-4382 GCF_000517525.1 Limulus polyphemus
GAACGAACGTTAACTTCAACAATACCCTGTGACAGCAGTTCAATTACTCACTGTCTTCTCACACACGTTACATTCCCCTCTTTTATATACCAGCCTACCCTATCTTGCAAATACTAGAGCATTCGCCAAGATACGGGATAGTTCTAGAAACAAGAGGGCGTGAGAACTGTCACGTCATCTCGATGACGCAACAATATTTTCTTCTGTCATTCCAACATATGTATGTTGATCACTCGAGACAGCAATGTATGGTTTATCATTTTCTATAGTTAAAGCTAATGAATGATTTATTGTTATTGGTAAGGATATAATCTTATACAATTTAAACATTCTGTCAGTTGCTTTTAAGGGTATTTCTATAAACATTCTCAGAGTATCCTTAACAGCGGCTGTCTTCACGTCAGCCTATGTATGGTACATACAAATTTGATCACTATGAGTAGGTATTATGTACTGTAAGTGTGGAGGTAATATCTTTTCAATTTCGTCTAATACTCTTTCTAGTTTACTCGGTGGTAAAAAGTAAGAGCATAGCTTTTTATCTGCAGCTACATACAATGCTTGTATTAACTTAGCTAACTCTGTCCTGCTACTTCCTATGGTAAAAGATATCTGTTGTAGATTACTCTGAATCCTAGTGTTAAAAACTAACATTTCCATTCCTGCTTTATGTAACTCAGTTTATCTTACTCTAGTGTGTATTAATGTGTTAGTAGTATTTACTAAAGCTCTAGATACTTTTGTAAGTTCTTAGTCATGTAATTCAATCTTCTGATTCAATGAGTTCATTATAGTTGCCTGTTCTCCTATTAAATGAATCATTTCTTTAGATACCTGTCTCTGTTCTTCTACCTTTTCATTTAAGTCTTGTAAATCGTCAGTGGTTGCTGTTCCAAATAAAAATTTTAGAATACTTCCACCCACATTTATTAAACCTCGTCTCTGTCTAGTTGTGTCGGATATAGATACGCTATCCTTAATATTATTTAATTCTAGTAATAGTTCACCTATCTCGTCATGATATTGTCTAATTAAGGTCTTGTAATTTTCAATTAGTCCTTCTTGTAATATCCTAGCTAACTGTAAGATAGCTGTCCCTTGATTTCTCATGTAATATAATGTCACATTCGCTGAACCTTCTTCACTAAAACTAACATAAGTTTTTACATTCAAGGATTTCTCAAACAATACTAACTCTTCCTGTAATCTTATTAGTAACCTAACGTACTGTGGAAATGGCATATCTTCCACAATTATCGATTTATCTCCAGATAATATGAAATTACCTTCTTCAACAAAGATTACACCTACTTTGTTTTCTACTGACACAATACTCACATTCTGTCCGGTTCTAGTCTTCTTTAGTAACAGTATAAGAATCCCAATAAACCTAAAAATATATCTACTAAATAATACGAATAGTTATAGCACTTATATAATATCTAAACATATAACAAATATATGTATATATCTTATTCAAATTTTCTTATTTACAATTTTGCAAGTAGCCTATCATGTTATTAAAGGCATTAATAACACTGGCTTTGTAAGATACAGTGTTAACTGTATTTACATTGATCTTAGGTTTTTGTACGACTACTTGTGGATTGAATCGTACTCGTTTCCTTTGTCTGGTATGAGTCACTTCTGGTTGAGTTAATATAGGACCTCGGGATCTAAGATTATAATTATGGATCATTACATCAGCTTGTGTCGTTAATGGGGTACTAGGGATATTATCCTCAGTTACTTGGTTACTATCTTCATTGTTACCAATACTAACTGGGGTGTCTTCTGTTGTTATTAACTTATCACCTAATATTATGCTATTATCTCTTTCTACCCTCGGTATTTCTGGTTCTAGTTCTATTATTTCTTCTTCATCATAAAAAGATGAATCAAACTCATTCAAGTTATCGGCCTCTTTCAGGATACCCTTATCTTGTTCTGTTTCCTTTCTTAACTATTGGGGTGTATAACAATACTTTATCCCCTAACTGTATAACACTAATCTGTGCCTTTTTATTTACTTGTCTTTCTCTACTTTTAGCAGCCTTAATTCAATGTTCGTTAGCTAACTCAAGTGCTAACTGCGTTTTCTGTAGTAACTCTGCTTTATAGTCATAAGCTACTGCATGACTATTTTTCTTAGGAACTAGTATCTCTTGCATAGGTAATATAACATCTCTACCATGCAATAGAAAGAATTGACTCGTTTCAGCACTTCTATATGCTAACAGTAACAAGAGAATCTGTTCATTCCAAGTTTTCTGATCTTTCTCACAATATTGAGAGATCATATCTAATAAGGTTCTATTAAATATCTCTACTAAACCATTAGCAGCTGGATGATAAGCTGTGGTTCCGATTTTATTCACACCTAATCATTCAGAAACCTCATTCATTAACTTAGAAATGAAGTTACAACCTCTATCTGTTAATAGATATTGGGGTATACCATGTCTAGCTATTATGTTGTTTACAAAAGCTTTAGCTATTGTTTCTGCTTTCTGATCAGGTAAGCATATAGCATCAGGAAACCAGGTTAAATTTTCTGCGATTGCTAACACATATTTGTTTCCTGCATAGGACGTAGGCAATGGGCCTAATATGTCCATAGCTACTAACTGAAAAGGTGTTGTTAAATTTGGCATTCTTTGTAAAGGAGTATTCCTTAAATGCGGACTGGTTTTTCGTTTTTGACATTCTGAGCACGATTCATAGTACTCTTTAATGTCTTTTCTCATGTTTAACCAAAAGAACCTTCTTCTTATTCTACTATATGTTTTAGCAAAATCTAGGTGTGCTGCAAAAGGTGTGTCGTGATATGTTTTCATGACTTGTGTCCTCATGTTAACTGATACAACTATTTGTAAAGACCTACTGCCCTTAATGTTTCTACATAAAATATCGGAATCTAGCAGGTATTACGTATCTTCTCCTTGTGTTACTTTGTTGCGTAAGTCCCTTATCACTGGATCTTTCTTTTGCTCACTAATTACATGATCTAGATCCCAAATTACTTCTAATTCGTTTTCATGTTCAGGTTGTACTTTTTTTTTATCTGACTGACTGTTTGTTTTTCTACAGTTTCATTATTTTCTACTCTGATTCTACTTAAAGCATTTACATTAGAATGTTTTTCTACCTGGTCTATGTATTATTTCAAAGTCATAATCCTGTAGTAAAAAGATCATCTAGCTAATGTAGAGGAGGGATCTTTTAATGTCATTAACCATTTTAATAGTGTATTACGTTTCTGGTCGTTTGTTAATTTTCCGTAGAAATTCTTTCCGAGGAACTTCTGTGATACAAGTCCTCTCTTAAATAAAACTAGTTTATTCTTTCTCAATTCAACTTTGCAACACACTTAATTTCTACAGTCACGTTAACATAAACACATGCTATAATTCACAACGAATGATTCACGCACTTTACTTACGGTGGTTATCAGTGTCTATAACTTCAATCTCCCTCTCTGCTACTCCAGTTCCGAATGATCCCCTCCTTTGTCTGGTGCACTAATATACAATCAAAAACGTGCACGTACCACGTACTAGCCTCTTCGCGAATCTTCTAGACACTCATCATATGTTACCAGCATCATGTGACTTCCGCTGTCGTAACACTGCCCCTTCCTTACTATTGTTTGTCCCGAACAATAGCCACTTAAATTAAACCAACAGATAATTAACAATAACTTAATTCAATGTACATAATTTACAAACACAAAATTAAAATTCAACAAAGTCTCTTAATTTTAAGGGATGTATCTTCTTCTGTACTGGTCTCCATCTCGTTGGCTTCTGCTTCACGTGGGGTTCATCTGCTCCATCAGGAAATGTCCTATTATCAGTAATAGTCACATCAGTGGTAGTAACTTCATGAAGGGATTCTGTGTTTCCCTTCTCAAACCGAGTAGAGTTTCTTCTTCGACAGTGGCCTTTCCGGGTGACACGTCTTCAGTGGCATCTTTTGTTCCATTGTTCACTTCGTCCCAACTGAAATGTCCTGGACCGTGATAATGCCAAAGAGACGATCCACTATGTCATATGAGCAATCCCATTGAGAAGACAACTTAGGAGACTTCCCTTTGGTCTTCCTAGGATTATACAACCACACCTTGTCTCCTGGTACAAAGCTGACTTCAGTAGACTTCTTATCATAACATAGCTATATCGAATCAGCAGACGTTTTCAAGTTTGATTGCAGTTGATGATGAATATTATCCATCCTTTCCGATAACATTTTCACGAACACTGACACATTTTCAGGCAACTCTTCATAAGGTGGGAATCCTGTTAACAGATCCACTAGTAACCGAGGTTCCCCACCAAACATTAACTTTGCTGGAGTGTATCCAGTGGCTTCATGCTCTGCTG
>NW_013669682.1:4639-6293 GCF_000517525.1 Limulus polyphemus
TGGCTATTCCAAACTTTAGCCAATTCCTGTCCCAGTGTCCAGTTGTACTTTTCTACCATCCCATCGGACTGTGGGTGAAGTGGCGATGTTCTGGTCTCTCGTATGCCAAACAACTTGCAGCATTCATGGAACACAGCTGATTCAAAGTTATGGCCTTGATCATAATGCAGTTCGTATGGCATACCAAATCTGAAGAAGAAATAATAACTAAAGCTACAGTTGTAGCTTCCTGATTTGGTATTTCACATGCCTCAGGCCACTTGGTGAAATAATCCATCACCATACAAATGTACCTGTTTCCAGCACGAGTTCGAGGCAATGGACCAGCAATGTCAACAGCTACTCTTTCCATTGGTGCACCAACTTGATATAACTTCATTGGAGCACGTCCCTTATGCTTGGGTCCCCTTTGAGCACAATGTACTGCAGGTCCTATAATATTCTTCCACATCTTGCCTCATACCTATCCAGTAAAATCTCTGAGATGACCTCCTGTTAAACTATCATGGGATTGACACAGCATAACTTCCCATAACTTTCTCAGTATAACTGTTTGCCAGGTCGTCACTTTCCCATCTGCAGTTTCCCATCTCTGGAGAAGAATAACATCTTCAAGATTCAACTGGTCCCTTTGTGCCCAATAGTTCTTTGTCACAGGGCTTAAGCTAGACACCTTCTCCCAAGCAGGGTGCAAAACACTTGCTTTTAGAAAATCAATTACTGGCTTCAAATCTTGGTCTTTCTCCTGTTCTGTTTTAATATCTATATTTGGTTCCACTTCACCATCATCAACTCCCTCATTCACTTTGACTTCAGCTTGATGACACCTGGTTAGTTCAACCTCTCTTTAATGCTTACTGGAATCTGGCCTTTGTTGTTCCCAAACGTCATTTTCTTGAAGTTAACTACACACTTTCCTCGGTAGTAAGTAGTCCAATCCTAATATGCATTGGTCTTCAATGTCAGCCAAATATACTTTGTGTCTTTCCTTTATGCCCATGAGCTCAATAGTTACCCACACCGGTCCCCACAACCTTGCATAATGTCCTGTCACACCACAGAGCTTCTGTATGTCTTCTGGTACTCCTTTGTGATCTTGCACCTTGATACTCACAAGGGTTTGGTGAGGTGCAGAATCTATTGACAAAGTTGCACTTTGGCCATCCAGCTTTCCTGTCACGTAGACACTATGTGTACCTGCCATTTTACACTTAGCTGTTGGGACTTTCACGATGGGGTTGGTGGGGGTACTTCAATACCAACCACTACTGGTTTCCCCGAGGCTGACTTATCGGTAGTATTCTTCTTACACTGGTTTCTCATATGTCCTTGCTCTCCACCATTCCAACAACCTTTCTGGGTAGCAGCCTTTCCTGCCGTGGCATCTTCTCTGTGTTGAAGTTGCCGGCATTGAGCTCTCTTGTGCCCAGGTTTGTTACAGTACCAGCAAAGTTCCTCAATCTTCTCTGAGAGCTGCCATTTTCTGGCCTTGAATCCTGATGACTGTACCAACCTTGGTACTTCTGCGCTGGACTTAACGTAGGATTCAAATTCGAGAGCTCTGGCCATTGCATCCTGCATGGTAGAGGGGGTGTGCTTGCTTCACTTGTATCTTAAGTTGTGGACTGTCCAAGGCATCTACGAACTGATCCCT
>NW_013669682.1:7293-9224 GCF_000517525.1 Limulus polyphemus
GCATTTATAAAATCTGTACATTTGATTAAGTTAATTGTTAATTATCTATTGGTTTAATGTAAGTGACTATTGTTCGGGATGAACAATACTAAGGAAGGGGCAGTGTTACGACAGTGGAGGTTACGTGACGCTGGTAACACGTATTGAATTTCTCGAATGATCATGAATTATCAAGGAAGACCGAGTTTGTTCAGGATGCCCTCTTTTTTAGTATATAAGCCTGGCAAGAAAAACCAGCAGGATTGAATAGATAGATAATTGAGTCAAGCAAACAGTAGGCACTGTAAAGAAAGTGTGTGAATCACTTTGATTTATAGCGTGTGTTATAAAGGTTGTTAAGTTTAAAGTGACTGTGGAAATTCTGTGTAATACTAAAAGTTGTATCAAGAAAGAATAAACTGGTTTAGTCAAGAAAGGACATGTATCACTGAAGTTCCTCGGAAATAATTTCTACTGGAAATTAACAAACAAGCAGATATGTAACAGAATCCTACGAATCCTAAAAATGCACGAACATCTTCTACTGTTTTAGGTACTGGATAATTTCTACAGACTTCTAACTTTTTAAGGTCAGGCTTCACACCATCTGTGGTCACTAAATGGTCTACCTCATTTTTCAAAAACTGACATTTACTTGGTTTAAGCTTTAAGTTTGCCTTTCTTAATATGTCGAATACGTGCCTTAACCTCACTAATTGCTCTTCAAAACTTGCAGCGAACACTATAACATTGTCTAGGTAACAAAAGCATTCTGAATCTTGCAAGCCTGATAGTACAACATCCATTAACCTCTGGAATGTTGACGGGGCAATGCATAAGCCAAAAGGCATTCTGTTAAACTGGTATTCACTTGAAGGTAATACAAAAGCTGTTTTAAATTTATCTTCTTCTTCTATCTCTACTTGCCAATATCCACTTTGTAAATCCATAGAAAAAAGTATTTACTCTTACCTAACCTAAGGTCTCTTGGATATTAGGTAATGGACAAATGTCTTTGACTGTTACTCCATTCATTTTACGAAAATCCACACAGAAACTTAATTTTGCATTCTTTTTAGGAAGTAATATAACTGGAGATGCTAATGGACTACTACTATTCTTTATTACACCTTGTTCAAGCATCTCTTTTACACATTCTTTTAATTCAACCCTATGTATTTCAGGCACTCTATAAGGTCTCTGTGCTATAAGCTTATTATTATTTAACACAATCTTATGTTTAACCTTATTTGTACAACCACTAGAATCATTTTCTCTTACAAATATATCTCTATACTTTTCTAACAAGTTTATCAAACTTTGTTTATGTTTTTGTTCTACTTTTCCTAAGATAGAATCCCAGTCTATCCTACTTTGTTGTGCCTGTTTATTAACATTATTAATGTTATGCTGTCCTACCACAGCTAACTGTTCTCTACTACTAGCCTTACCGACTACTATAAATTGACTTCTTGCAGGTACTTCAGTTATTTTAACTAACCTCACAGGAACTCAAATTCGATGACGAGGAACCCACTTTGAGACTAATAATGGTTGGAGACAGCTTGAATGGGTAATGAAGAAAAACTTTAATACAAGTTTAACATAACAGCAAATGTACAATGTTTCGACAAAGTTTTGTCATCATCAGGTACAAATAATTTACACTGACACGGATATATATATATATGTGTACAGTATTGAACAAGGAAGTCACATGGCCGGAACTGTTGCAAAACCTAGAAGAGGTATCCAGGCACCCCGGGATGTTGGTTTAGAGTAGGGTTGTTTTGTTCAATTTAGATGGATTCCTTGATTTTTCGTTTGTTTATGTTGGGTTCTTTGTTTACAATGACTGTGTTTTTAATAGATATACTATGTTTTTTTGAGTTGCAATGGTGAAAACATGGGACGGTTTTTATTGTGTTCTATCAATCTGATTTCCAATTTTC
>NW_013669682.1:9857-15782 GCF_000517525.1 Limulus polyphemus
GATTTTAATTTAGGGCCGGGTTTTTGTGAGAATTTGACATTGACAGGAATATTGTGTTTCATGGCTAGTTTTGTCCAAATGTGGATAATTCTTGAGCTAGTTACAGGAACTCTTTCTTTCAAACACTCCTGTTGGAATGTTTTGTTGCTTATGTTAGGCATACCTGTAGAGTCATCTGAGGGGGTTAAATTATTATGTACCTGTTTTAAAGGCTTATTCACTAACTTATTCTGCCGTATCTTACTATCACTCACCTTATCTTTATGACTTCTGCTAGATTTAGTGTTTTTCTGGGCAGTCCTATTTCTCGGCTTTCTTTTAGAACTTTCTTTAAGACACTTCTTATTCTTACTCCTCCGACTTTGTTGTGTGTCACTACACTATAATAAGAAGTCAGTGCTTTCCTGTTTTGATTCTTAGCCTTGCTAATATTAGCATTAGGCATCTGACTATTAGTCAGCAGGAAGGTATCATGTGCCTCAACTGTTGTACATAAGTTTGAAGGTTCCAGTCCTTCAAACTTAAGACCTCTGTTTCTATGTGTAGCTTACTTTGGGTAAGAGATATTTCAGTGTCGTAAGTTCTTAAGAAATCTTGCCTTATAATACCATCTGTTTCTAAGTCTATCTGCTTACAGATGTAAAATGAGTGTTTTAAATCTAAGTTCCTACTTTCATTTGCACACTATATTTACCTAACGTTTTAACAGGATGTCCTGTTATAGAAGTTAAAATACTTCTAATAACTTCTTTCCAGGCATTATCTAATAATGTCGGATTTCTGTCTACTAATTCTGAACTTAGTAGCGACGATCGAGCACATGCATCAACCAATAACAACATATTATACCTTCTATTTCTACCCTAACTATTGATGATACTTCATTAACACTATGAATACTCGACCGCTTATCCCAAGCTGTAGGAACTACGTCTACTTTCGCTCTGTAATCCCGGTGGGGATTACATTTTTTGAACCTGTAGCAAAGGTAGGGCTACTGTTATTATTGGGGAGCTTTCCTCTGTAAGCTCCAGCCTTTGGGGCTTTTCCGTTTTCAACCTTCCATTGGCGTCGGCAATCTCATGCTATGTGATCTATAATACCACAATTATAACACGCTATTTGCTCATTTCTTTTATGCTTTTGAAAGCAGTTTACTGCTTTGTGTCCAACTTTGCCACAGTTAAAGCACTGGAAGCCATCGAGCTTATTCTGTGCATTAGGCAGATTAGCCTTGCTAGACTTGTTAACTGCATTTATAGCAGATTGTCTAGGCTTATAGATCTGCTTTTCTCATAGCTCCTCTCGAGTAGCTACTTCAATTAAATCCAGTAAGGTTGCTTGAGGAGTATTTGCTTCATTTACATATCCTCTAGCTACATTACTGTATAGCCCTCACTCATAATCGGATTTTAGAGTATGTTGTAGCATATCCTCATTTGGATGTGCATAAGCCCTGCACAATCTATTACCTAACTCCTGTAACTATTGTCTTACGCAATTCACCATAAACTCTAATGTAACGTTTAGCCTCTCCTGCTGTTCTTAGACGTAATATATCAGCTTTCTGTGCATTATTCCAGCCTGATATTTTAGCTGCTAAGGTTTAAGGCATTGATAAAGATTTTAACATCCTCATTTGCACTACCATGATACAGTGGTATGGCACTTGTTAAGTGTATAGCACCTTGTGGCCCTATTTGTGCAGTTTGCTCCACTGAGGCTTTGTAGTTAGCATCAGACCTTCTATCGACCCTAGGGCGTGCACCACCCTCTTCTGTAGTCGTATCCACCAGCAGTAGCCATAACTGCTTGTTTCTAACTTACACTACTTATAGTACTTTCTTATTTATTATATAGCTGACTTTCTTATTTTTCCGGCTTTCTTTACTCTAACCAACCTGTCGTTAGCTACTCCAAAAATCCTCGAGAGTGCGCCAGCTGTAAAGAGTAGAGCCATGGTGGGCTTAATTGTTGAAGCTTCAATTAAAACTACTCGTTACACCAAATTTATTTGTTGGAGGATTTGTCGTGACGAATGGAGCCATAAGTCGCTAACTAGAAAAAGTTTACAGTTAGACTAAAGAAATAGTCTCAGGCCAATGGTGAACACTTATAATAACATTTGTTTAGTACTTCAATAAAAGTATAACTTCGTTTATCAAAAACAAACTTTAAATGTTTTTTACACTTGGTTAAATCACTTATAATATCGTTAGTACACTTTTCACATAGATATATTTAACATAGCATGAAGCCACTGGATACACTCCAGCAAAATTGATGTTTGTTCGGGAACATCAGTTGCCAGTGGACCTGATAACAGGATGTCCACCTTATGAAGAGTTGCCTGAAAAGTGCGTCAGAGTTCGTGAAAGTGTTATCTGAAGAGATGGATGATATTCATCATCAATGTGATCGAACTTAAAAACGTCTGCTGATTCCATGAAGCTATGTTATGATAAGAAATCTACTGAAGTCAGCTTTGTACCAGGAGACAACGTGTGGTTGTATAAGACCCATATGACATAGTGGATCGTTTCTTAGACATGACTTTTCGAATAAAATGTGGTCAGCGAGGTAAGCCAAAGGTGGTGCATGTCAACAGGTTTTGGCATTATCATGGTCCAGGACATTTCAGTTGGAACAAAGTGAACAATGGAATAAATGACGCTGCTGAAGACGTGTCACCTGAAAAAGCCACTGTCGAAGAAGAACTTCTACCTTGTTTTGAGAAGGGAAACAGTAAAGCCATTAATGAAGTTACTACCACTGATGTGACTGCTATTGATAATGGGACATTTCCTGATGGAGTAGATGAACTCCACGTGAAGCAGAATCCAATGAGATGGAGACCAGTATGGAAGAAGATTCGACCTGTAAAATTTAGAGACTTTGTTGTATTTTAATTTTACACTTGGTTAAACATTTCTTACATTAGCTGATTCAGAGAGAAACTATACTTACAACACAGTTGGGCTGGTGGTAATTTTGCTAACATTGGACATTTTCATAGCTTTGGCCTTTCTGACTTCAGAGCTTTTGAGGAACTCCTGGGAGAACTTCTCAAGTCTGGAGGAACTGTAGACCTCTAGAGGAAACTGATTTTTCAGCTCCATGCATGGGTTTATAAACCGATTTTTCTTGGTATTATTTCAATCAACTAAATAGGACACAGCATCACCCGCAAATAGTCCTGTGATCCTGTTGGATGCTTTAGGGAAATTTCCGGGCTAATCCAAAACCAGAACTCTCAATTAATTGGTTACAGTTAGGTGGTGTTAGCCGGTCACCTATTTTACTTGTACTGCTACACCCATGTTCTGTAAGTGATATCACCTCAAAGCACCAATTTTGCTCGTAAACCAAACTTTTTGTAGCTTTCCTAGTTCTAAGGGGTTGAGGTCAACAATCCATCAACCTGTCACAAGTACTATTGCACTCATCTTGTTTCTAGGCAACATTTCTTACATAACTAGACTTCTGACCTTGTTTCCTAGTTCTCAGGCTTATTTCACAACACAGCCGTCTTTTTGTCACCTCTTTTTTTTTATATGCCCATGGCTAATTCTCTACTTAGACTTAAAGAACTGTTAAAACTTTATTCTTAAATTCTGTTTTACACACTTTCAAACTAATAAAATCCTGAAGCAATTGTAAAATTTCCTCGAAAATTTTCTAGTTGCTTCACTGCTTCGTAAGATATACCAATATTTTCATATATTGTATTGATAGATTTTATAGTATTATCATAAAGGATATAATGTTAACATGTATAAAGTACCAGTAAACATATAAAATAATAAACTCCTGTAAAGGTTGTTTAAAAACATACAATCTCAAGGTGCTGTCTTACACATTAAAACATTAAAAGTGTTTTATAGATAGCTGTATGTCAAATATATTTGTGTAATATGTTATATTGTTGGGCAGGTTGTTTTGATTATTTTGTAAAAATAATATCAAGTCTAATTCACATAAAGATAATGAATCAATTTACTCCTTCTATAAACATTTGCTACAGCCATGTTCTCTTGTATGCCTCACTTCATAAATAAACTATTCAAAATAAACTCCAAACAATGTAAGTCTAACTTGAAATACAATTGTGCAACAGAAATATACTGACTAATGATAGGTACATCTAACTTACTTAGCTTAAGTCTCACTGAACATGCTTGCTCTTTCAGCCATGGGGGTGTTAAAATATGATGGTCAGTCCAACTATTCATTGGTAAAAGAGTAGCCCAAGAGTTGGCGGTTGGTGGTGATGACTAGCTGCCTTCCCTCTAATCTTTCACTGCTAAATTAGAGATAGCTAGCACAGATAGCCCTCGTGTTGCTTTGTGCGAAATTCCAAACAAACAAACATAGCATTATTGTACTTGTGTAGTATGGAATGATGTAGTTTCTTTTTGATTCTATAAGTAGGATTAGTGTAAAGTAGCACGGAATAATATAGCTTATTTTGATGCTATACACAGCGTTAATACAGTAGTGTAACACGAAATGATATAACTTGTTTTTGATACTACAGAGTGATCAATATTCACATCATTTGATTAATAATAAATTTTCGTCTTTGCACATTGTTTCAACTTTATTTTTACTTTCTTTTCTGCCCAAGTACTCTTTTTTTTATGAACATAATAATACTATGATTAACAATGCATTTATATGTGACAACAATACTGTATAAGACTACAATTAATAGCAAACACAATTAATGTAGGAATATTGAAGCCAGATACGGCTAACATAAAAGTATATGAAGCTGATTTTTCTCTCATATAATTGACTTTAATAATGGCTTCTTAATGTCATTCTAAAGTTATAGTATTGTTTCAAAGTGTTATGTATCTGCTTGTTTATTAATTTCCGGTAGAAATTCTTTCAGAGGAACATCAGCGATACAAATAACTTCTTGATTAAACCAGTTTATTCTTTCTAGATACAAACTTTCATTACACAATAATTCCACAGTCAGTACATTTCTCGTCACTTTAAACTTAACAACTTTTATAATACATGCTATAAATCACAGCAATTCACAATCTCCATAATTTCACTCTCTATGAGTGCAAAACACACACTAGCTCGAAACAGAATCATAAATTACCCGAAACTCACCATGACTACTGTTCGCTTAACCATCCCCTGGCTTTTTGGGAACTTCCTCATAATTCAAGAGACTTCACCCATGCTACCAGCGCCAAACACGCCAACAGCATTACGTGACTTCTGCTGTCGTAACACTGTCCCTTTCTTAGTATTACTTGTCCCAAACAATAGCCACTTACACTAAACCAATAGATAATTAACAATAACTTAAAATGTTGGCTTCTGCTTCACGTGGGATTCATCTGCTCCATCAGAAAATGTTCCATTATCGGTAGCAGTCATATTAGTGGTAGTAACTTAATTAATGGCTTCACTGTTTTCCCTCTGCAAACTGGGTAGAGTTTCTTCTTTGACAGTGGCTTTTTCAGGTGACACGTTTTCAGCAGCATCATTTGTTCTGTTGTTCCTTTCATTTCAACTGAAATATCCTGGGCATGCACCACCTTTGGCTTACCTCGCCGACCACATTTTATTCGAAAAGTCACGTCTGAGAGGCGATCCACTATGTCATATAGGCCTTCCCATGGAGAAGACAACTTAGGAGACTTCCCTTTAGTCTTCCTGGGATTATACAACCACACCTTGTCTACTGGTACAAAGCTGACTTCAGTAGACTTCTTATCATAGCATAGCTTCATCGAATCAGCAGACGTTTTCAAGTTTGAATGCACTTGATGATGAATATTATCTATCCTTTCTGATAACACTTTCACGAACACTGACACATTTTCAGGCAACTCTTCATAAGGTGGGAATCCTGTTAACAGATCTACTAGCAACCAAAGTTCCCGACCAAACATTAAC